>NW_028146818.1:0-90000 GCF_055883805.1 Amblyomma maculatum
TGAGTCGTACGTTTGCCGTGCCGCACAAAAATTTCAACCCTTTTTTCACCTTCACGGTCGCTCTATTCACGATGCCGCATGCCTCCCACACACCCCTTTCTCTCTCCCTGTTAGGCGACACTTTTTTTTTTTTTTTGCAGTCTTTGCCTCCTACTTCTTCCACATTTCCAGACCCACTGTGTTCTGTTATTCAAATAGCCTGTTTACCTGCTTGTCGTTCGTTTTTCATCTCCTTGCTATCATCTACCTTCAGCGGGATACTCTATATTTAATTCAATCGATCTGCAATGCCGACTTTTCTAGTGTTTTCAGGTGACGCAATGTAGTCGGCATGGTTTGCATGTCAATCAACGGAATATACCATTTTGGACTTAATAATTGGTTACTGATGACCAGCTGTATTTATTCAGCGCTCGAACGCATGTGTTGCACGTTTTGACTTCTTCATACATCCTGGCTCCACACCGCCCTCTTTTCAAAACGACTACATTCTAAAACGCGAATTAGGTGTTTTAGGAATGCTAACTCAAGCTGTACGGCGAATGAACCGTGCTGTGCGAGTCTGAATTCGTGCGCGCGCCCCTCTCCAAGCTGTTTTCTTCGGAGCCCGAGAGCACTATAGCCCAACTACTGTCATGTTGCTTCCCCGAGGCGTTGCCGACGGCCAAAATGGAAAATATATTAGATGAGCGCTAACAGTACTGAGCCCCGTTAGTCGGCATATTTGTAAAATGTTGACACTAGCAGATCGAGACGAGGCACAAGCGAAAAAGAACGTACTGATCCGCCCCGCCGCGCAGCGCGCATCGCGGGCGCTCGGACGGCTGACACACCAGTTGCTGGTGGCGCCCTCTGCGCTGCGGCGCCTCCTTCATCGCAAAAGCGGCCCCCCACTCCCATGCATTTCGCGCGCGGTCGTCACACTGCCCAATATTCTAGAGCACTATACTCCACCGCGGACGCCGCCGCCATTTTCGCTCCAAAACGTTTTAGACCGCCTCACCGCGCTCTACAAAAATAGTCTAAAACCACGGGCATAAATAGGTGCGCGACGTCATCTGTGTGTTCGCCTCCGCGACGCAATCGCAGCATCCCGTGACGCATTTTTTCAAGATGGCGACGGCGACCAATAGGAGCGGGCGTTTTAGAGCGCTCTCAATACGGCCCCTAGTCGTGCTTGCCACACTGCCGCGGTCCAACTCACGTAAGCCTATCATCATCAAGATGAGATGAATAGGCTAGGACCAAACTCCGTGACGCACTTTGACGCAGCCACCTGAAAATCGGGAGCTGCAGTCACAGAAGAGGTGAACGGGACCGGAGCGTGACAATGAAAAAACCGCTTTCGCAACTCCCGATGGCCTTTACGAATTTCATGTTATGCCTTTCGGACTTTGTAACGCACCAGCGACATTTGAAAGAATGATCGATGCTGTACTTCGTGGCCTAAAATGGAAAACCTGTTTATGTTACTTAGATGAGATTGTTATCTTTTCGTCAACTTTTAACGACCATCTCGCGCGCCTGAATGAAGTCGATCCTCACGTGTCTCGCTTCAGCAGGCCAATTCAGCTCAACACCAAGAAGTGCCACTTTGCACCGAAGGAAATTAAAATATTGGAACATCTGGTCAGCCATGACGGCATTCGTCCAAACCCTGAAAACATCATCGCGGTCTTGAACTTTGCTTGTCCACAACGGACTACAGAATTGCGCAGTTTTCACGGCCTGTGTCTTATTTCCGGCGTTTTATAAGGCATTTTGTAACTATTACCGCTCCACTTCATGAACTACGCAGCCCTTTCGTGTGGACTGAACAGTGCGAAACTGCTTTTAACCTATAGCACGCCCTCACATCAGATCCTGTTCTTGGCCACTTCAGTGACAGCAGCCATCCTGCAGATTGATGCCAGTGGTCTCGGTCTTGGCGCTGTACTTCTGCAGTGCGATGCAACTTCGCTTGAGAAGGTGATTGCCTTTGCCAGTCGGACTATGACTCCAGCTGAGAAAAACTACACCATTACCGAGCAGGAGTGTCTTGCCGTCGTCTGGGCTGTCCAAACATTTCGCCCTTACCTATACGGTTGGCACTTAAAGGGCAACTCCGGAGGTTTTTTGACATTCGAATATTCTAGTAAAAATTCTACCACAGGTTCTCCTCTCCATCCTGACGCATTCTACAAAATTTGGGCGCCGTACGATAATCCGTTCACGCACAACACGGCTTTAAAATATGCCGTTTTCATGGCTTAAGTTGAGACTATTTCTGCGGGCAACACTGTGTTTCTGACGTCACAAACAGTATACCGGCGTTACTGTCCACTTCTCGCGTGATTATGAAATTGTGAGGCTTATATTGAACTACCTCTGACATTTTATGCAGTGCGTCATGATTTCCATACTTTATTTTCACCATCCAACGCAAGTACGAGGGTTTTTCTAATACTGAGTGTGACGTCATCATTTCGTCAATCGGGACGTCGTTTCTGGCCGTGAAAGCAGTTTCGGTTTCGATTTTCTGTTTTTCGTTTTTAAAAATACTTCTAACTGGAATTTCGAAAGACGGTTTTTTGTGTTGGAATCAGCACATGCCGAGGAATGTAATTCAACTAAAAACACAAAATGATGATAAAACCACCGGAGTTGACCTTTAACAGCTGTGACCGATCACCATGCGCTTTGCTGGTTGTCTTCGCTCAAAAATTTGACAGGCCGACTTGGCCGTTATATTCTACGCCTGCAAGAATACCATTTCGACGTCACTTATAAATCAGGTCGCCAACACCAAGACGCCGACGCTCTTTCTCGCTGTCCACTTTCGGCGGAATCAGCTTGCTGTTTTTTTTTTTCCCGATGCACTTCCATCTCTTTCCCCGTCGTATATTGCAACAGTTTCTTTTGACGACTCTGAGCACAAACACGCTGTCCATACGCTCACAGCAATTAACCGATGCCTACTGCCGTCCCATCATCGACTGCCTTATCGGCGCTTCGGACCCACCCAATGGTCGGCTTCGCCGACAGCTTCGCAATTTCAAGCTCGAAGATGGCATCCTACTCCGCTACGTGTATTGCCTTGATGGAACTCGCTGGATCCCAGTCGTGCCGCGTGTGCTTCGCCCACGTATATTGGTGGCTCTCCACGATGACGCTACTGCAGGTCACCTTGGTTTTGACAAAACCTACGACCACGTGAAAAAAAGATTCTTTTGGCCTGGCTTATCTTCCAGCGTTGCCAAATACGTCGCATCCTGCCCTCTGTGCCAACGTCGCAAACGGCCGACTTCTTCGCCCGCTGGCCTTCTACAACCTCTTCCCTGTCCCGCCACGCCATTCGACGTAGTCGGCATCGACTTATATGGTCCCCTATCTCTCTCCGAAGGGAGTAACCATTCTATTATAATAGCTGTAGACCACCTTACACGCTACGCTGAGATAGCACCTGTACCGACTGGTTCCGCTCAAGAAGTAGCAAATTTCTTTATGCGATCAATTGTATTGCGTCATGGCGCTCCTCGGGTGCTCCTAAGTGACCGCGGGACGGCCTTCTTATCGACAGTCGTTGCCAAAGTTCTTCACGCGTCATCCACCTTTCATAAGATAACCTCAAGCTACCATCCCCAGACTATAATGGTCTGACAGCGATTTCATCGCACCTTATCGGATATGATCTCCATGTACATCACACCGGATTATCGAAATTGGGAAATTCTACCATTCGTCACATTCGCCTATAATATAGCAGTACAGCGGACTACCGGTTACTCTTCATTTTTCGTCGTTTATGGCCGTCCTCCCACTACAGTTCTCGACACTTCCTTCCTCTCTACGCCCGCGACTACTCCACATCAGTACCTGCCCAGTTCTTATCTCGTGTGGCCAGATGCCGTCATCTTGCCCGCCTCAACACAGCAGTGCCAGGAAGACCGCAAGAGTCGCTACGATTCTACGCATCGCGTGGTCTCTTTTCGTCCTGGTGACGAAGTACTGCTTTATACACCACTGCGCACCCCTGGCCTTAGTAACAAATTCCACCACCGCTACCTTGGTCCCTACGAGGTCATCATGCCAAACATATCCAGTTAACTACAAAGTCACGCCTGTTGACTGCCTAGCCGATCAACGCCACCGTGGAACTGAAATTGTTCATGTTTCTCGCTTGAAACCGTTTGTGCGCCGCGGTGCATCTGTTAGTTAGGAGTGGCCAGGCTGGCCGCTTCCGACCCCCCGGGCAGATTGTGTGAGCCTTCTGTGAATCTTCTTTCATTTGTACATGCCATGATTTTCTTCTTTCATTTATGCATACATCATCGTCCCGCAGCACCAGCTCCGGCACGCGCCTGGGTTCGTGATCGGATTAAATCGCTAGACAAAGCATCGCTGGCCTTGCCGTCACGACCTTGCCGTCTCGACCTAGCCTTTCACAATATGTTCGCCTTGATCGCACACGTCTTGTTGCTCTGCTCTTACTGGGCCTCGGGCATCTCTCAAGCTATCCTTGTAGCATTTCGCCCGAGACCCATTTCCTGTATATTACTGGAAACAAATTTTCAATTCAATTTAAATCTCCTAAACCGCCTGCCGCAGTTTGCGCCGACACAGCGGAGTTTTTTTCGCCACCTACAGAAAAGCATGCTGAAATCTCTTGAAAATATATGTAATTACATGCTTCCCGGATGAAGATCTTAACTGGTCTAACTGGTTTAAGGCGCAAATTCCTAGTTGAATTCCAGTTGGGGATCCGTTGTTATCCAACTGGGATGAACTGGAAATTTGTTCCTTAACCTGGGTTGGAAAAGAAATGTAAAAAAAAAAAAAAACATCCCCGAGGATTCCAGATCTGCAACGAGTTTCTGGTATGAGTGATATCTTCAATAGAAGCAAATATGAGCTTGCAGCCTCGCTCACGCCGTGTAGCAGCTGTCTGTGTGGCACAGCTCATCCGATCTCGTACTCAAACTCCGCTGCTAACGGGTAATCGATATTGCATGCTTCTTTTACTAGACAGTTTAGTTCAGAGTGAGACAGGTCCGCGAATACACTATATTTGCTATATATTGCTTCTCAGTCCCAAAGCGCAGTGTGTTGTTTCGATGTGAAGCAGTTTAGGCCTCGACGACTAGCCTCATCCTCACAGCCGGTGCTCCTCTCCGTCGCGGTGGCAGCGGCGGGGGACACCGCACGACGGATAGAGCGGCGCGATGTTCAAGCAGAAAGGGGCTCCGGATGCTGTCAAAACATGCAACGGCCGGAGAGCCTGCAGATTACCAATTCGGAACAGTGGTAACAGGCCGGCAACACGCCATCACGACCTGGGCCAAGGAGGTCGTCGAGCGCCATCGAGTGACGACCACCCCTGGGGCGGCTTCAGGAGAAGCGTCCTCCCACGAACAAAACGCATCAATTTCTCCTCAATAAAGTTTTCACCTCCTCCTCCTCCTCCTTTCAAACCTGTTCGGGCGGGGCCTCGCCGCTCCCAGGTGACTCTACGCCAGAGCGTTTTTTTTTCTCTTAGTACATTGGCATCCTCGAACACGGTGCGCCCCAAAACCGGCGCGGTGCCATATACAACAATTATTATTATTATTATTATTATTATTATTATTATTATTATTATTATTATTATTATTATTATTATTATTATTATTATTATTATTATTATTATTATTATAGCGTTCTGCATCTTGGCGTCTCTGCTTGGCAAGGCATTTTTCTCTTTGTTCGGGGTCTAGGCTGCTCTGCATTTTGGCGTTCGGAGTGGTGGCTAGGCGAGCGGCGAGGCGCGCGCCAGCTGCGCGCTGTGACGTCCCTCGGCTGCGGCGGTTGCTGGGCAACGGCTCAAGCCCACGGTGCGGCCTCGAGAAACTGGTGCCATGGCGAAACGGCGAGACTTGCGCGTAATGCAATGTCGTAAATATCGGTCTAATTTACGTTTTTTAAGCCGAAATTTTATTTCAAGTCTTGATTTCGTCATTGTTCTTTTCAGGTAACCGAGCTTTTTTTTTTATTGCCTTTTCTTCAACATATCCTACGTACTCGTTCCATCTGAGGTCGCTTGTAATTATTAATCAAGGGTACTTATAACTTGATACTGTAGCTAAAACATGGCTGCCAAGGTAATATTAAAGTGTGAAGGTTTTCTTCTGCGAGTGACTGTCATTGCGGCCATTTTGTTTTCTCGTATGATTTATAGTCATTCGCCATGTGGTGCGCCATTGTGGTTTGGCCAGATATGTGTTTAAATCTGCCTGATTTAAAAAAAAAAACTACAGATTTCAGACAGTCCTCTGAGAAACATTTGATTTTCACAGGGATTTTACCAGCAATGTTTAATGAAGACCAAAAATAACAGTATTCCAATTACCGATCACTGAGGAGTTCTTGACTCAATTAACAGGTCTAGAGGACACATTACCAACCTTACAATCTGATGGCCATACGACAGATAAGCTTCTATCTATGCAATCAGGGTATCATTTTTCAGTAGCGATTTTAGCTTTGATGACAGCTTACAGTGATATACGCGATCGAAAGCTTCTTCGAAGTCTTAAAAAGACAATGTCACTCTGGCAATGAATATCTAAGCTTGCAACGAGATCGTGAATTGTTTCAACTAGCTGAGTCAAGAGGACAGGCCTTTTCGAAAACCGTGCCGCCGCATATGGAAATGGTATGGTTTTGTTTATTTGCAACGTCCAAAAGCGACTCAGGCAAAATTAAAGGGCACTGCAGAATCTGCATTGGAGTAATGCGAAAGCACGGGGGCTGCTGTTGGTTGCTTCTGGTTGCTTAATTCACGTCTTGTTTACCCATTTTAGTCTGGTACTTTCAAAGTGCGAAGGGAACTTTCAAAGTTCCCTTCCTATGCCCTTTTTCGCCTCTACTCCCGGTTGCGTGACGTCACATCCTTGACTGGTTTAATTAACAGTTTTAATCTTTGGTACTTTCAAATTGCGCGCCAATCCCTTCCTATGCTTTTTGGCTTCACTTCAGGTTGCGTGACGTCACCTTATTTAACGGATTTAATTAACTATTTATATTTAATAACCTTGACGTCACCCTAACTGGCTGACTTGATTAACTATTTTAGTATTTGATACATGTCCAACCCATTGGCTAATGAGACCATTTTCGCCTTTTATATTTTTGCGTCTAATCAATTACCTAATTAACTTATTGGTTTAATTATTTTGTCGTACACAACGTTACGTCACCCTCTATCGATTGACACCACTCATTAACCTCTACCACTTCTCAATTACAACTGCTGCGGACACGATTTTGCTGACGCTGTCTGCGGACGCGGCACGGTCTGCAGATAGAAATCTGTGAACATAGCGAAGTAATGCTTTCGCATTAAAAAGAGGCGCCGTAGTGGAGGGCTCCGGAAATTTCCACCACCTGGGAGTGATGCTTGTTGGGGGTTCATGATGGTGAAACAGCGCGTAATACGAAGGACAAAGAAGGAACACACAGACGAGACGTGTGCTATCAACTGTTTATTGTTTGCCATTGCCACGCATATATGGACAGAGAAACAGCTAACAAGACAAGCAGACAAACTGATAGAACTCAGCTCGTCGCTAGTTGCCATCGATAAAGATACAGAGAGCTCTTTTTCTGATAGTGCCAGTGATGCCACGCTCACACACCGTGTTGCAATATTCATAGCCTCGATTATCTCTCTAACCTGTTTGTCCTTGTGGCGGCTGATAACCCGACTCTGTTGAAGCAATGGCACGCATGGCTTTAGATGACCAGGCTGGGACTCGCATTGGCGACAGTGCAGGCTTCCGACAGTGCGGACAGCGGGATCGCAGGAAAGTAGCGGTAATCCCTTACGTTCATCAGACCTCTCACAACCTAAAGAAAATTGGAAAACGAGCAGGCGTTGAAGTGCTCTTTTCGGCGCCACTCAAATTGTCTGTACTCTGCAAAAAAAAAAAAAAAAAAAACCAATCCGTGCACTAACCAAGAGAAAGAATCATGCAAAATTGACCATGGAAGACGATTTGTCAGTTGTGATAAGGGCGTTGTTTACTGCATACCGTTGTCTTGTGGCCAAGAGCATATTGGGCAGACAGGCAGATGTGTAAACACTAGATTAAACGAACATGACTACAACGTTAATGAGAGCAAGCAGGGACACCTCAGCCTGCACTGTCGCCAATGCGAGCCCAGCCTGGTCATCAGGGCCATCTAAAGCCATGCGTGTGATTGCTTCAACAGAGTCGGGTTATCAGCTCCACAAGGAGAAACAGGTTAGAGAGATAATCGAGGCTATGAATATTGCACGTGTAGGCAACAGGTGTGTGAGCGTGGCATCACTGGCATTATCAGAAAAAGAGCTCTCTGTATTTTTATCGATGGCAACCAGCGACGAGCTGAGTTATATCAGTTTGTCTGCTTGTTTTCTTTTCTTGTTAGCTGTTCCCCTGTCCATATATACGTGGCAATGGCAAGCAATAAACAGGTGATAGTCAGCGCACGTCTCGTCTGCGTGTTCCTTCTTTGTCCTTCGTATTACGAGCTGTTTTACCATCATGGACCACCTGGGGTTCTTTAACGTGCAATCGACATCGCACCGCACACGGGCGCCTTGCTTTTCGCCTCCACCGAAAAGCGGCCACCGTGGCCCGGGATTCGATCCCGCATCCTTGGGCACTGTCCAAACCACTGCACCACCAGTGGGTGCACCACCAGTTCGGACCAGCTACGGGAATTCTTTTGTTTTGCGTGCTGTTCCATTCGAACATTTCATCATCTAAATTTTGTCGTAAAGAAGCTCGACCCTGCTACCCGCCAGCTATTGTTGAGCGGTATATTGTGTAGAGGTGTTATTTTGTCTAGCTGCTGAATAGGCATCCGTTACGGAGATAGATTTTCATTTTAGCATATAAATGTTTTGCTCGGCGTTCTATATAGGAAGCTTGCATGAAGCGATGCATGATGGGTAATACGCCATGATGTCGTTGGCAGCAGACGATGAAGCACGGCACTACCACTGCATGGTCGCGTAGTGCGCGCGCACGATGCTGGCGCGATCGGACAGGCCGACGTCGGGTTCTTCACGATTCCA
The DNA here is from genome assembly GCF_055883805.1 of Amblyomma maculatum. Classification (NCBI taxonomy): domain Eukaryota; kingdom Metazoa; phylum Arthropoda; class Arachnida; order Ixodida; family Ixodidae; genus Amblyomma; species Amblyomma maculatum. The sequence continues at coordinate 9,080 of NW_028146818.1, forward strand.
ACAATACGTCTGCATGAGGGCGAGAAGGCGATTCCTCGAGCGACGCCCACTCGAATGGCTCGCACGGGCCAACACACGTACGCGAGAACGACACCAATCCGGGCAAGTATAGAACTACTTGCTAGAACTAGAAATCATGAATGCCGGCGATGTCGACGGGCGGCCAGGTCCAGACGCATAGGGCAGTCAGTCGTCGCGTAGGTTGAGCAGGTCCGCGACTCGCACTGTAATTGCATTTCTTCATAGTGTGCCAGATTTTCCCGGCACAGCGTCGACGCGTACGTTCCTCGGGAATCTACTGACAATTGCACGCACGTAAGGGCAGCGCACGAAAAGCCGCGTATTTGTTCGGTGGACCATCGGAAATACAAGGCACTTGCTCAATTCACCCCGGCTGCGCTGCCCGCCGTCTGCTGCCAGCGACAACATCATGGCGGATTTACCCGGCATGCACCACTTCATGCAAGCTCCCTATATATATATATATATATATATATTGTTACGGACGACAAGGAAGAAGAAGCGGGCAGTGGCGCGGGCAGGAGCGCTCGCGCTACGAAGCGGCAAGCCGATGAAGACAGGAGACAGAACATGACCGATGGCGATGGTAGATGACGTTTAATGAATGTTCGCGGGCCTAGCGCGAGCGCTCCTGCCCGCTTCTTCTTCCTTGTCGTCCGTAACATGATATATATATACCGGGTGTCCCAGCTAACTTGAACCAAGGGGTACAAAACAATATAGTTGAGCTAGGTCAGTGAAACCAATTGCATTCAACTGCCAGCCTCCTTGAGCACTAGAGGCAATTTTTTGTTTTGCAATGACTTAATTAGGTAATTATGTTAATTCTAATTTAATAAATATCGACTTTAGACCAAACATGTGAATTGGAAACTTGTAGAGCACCTTAAGAAACCCCCATTCGATTAATTGCGATAAAGAAAGTCTCACGTGTATCTTTTTTTCTGGGCTCAAAAGAAAGCCCGCGAAATACAAATAATACCACGTGACTAGTGCATTTGTGCGCCGCGATTGTGGTGCTCTCAGTCGTGGTTTGAGCGAACGAAATTAGCTGCGGCCGTGTCTTCTTGGCCAGGTTAAAGCGGCAGGCCGATATGCCTGCGATGGCTTCTTCGCCCGCGTCAGACAGCCGGCCCACGTGACGGTGCAGTAGCAGCGAGAGCGGCGAGCCGACACCACCTACATTCTAACAAGGCCTCCTTCTCTCCCATCAGCGAACGTCACGGCAAACGTAAGAGCGATAAGGTATCAGCCACTGAATCTGCGCATACAGGCTTGGGTAAAGGAGCGAGATGACATCATGTGACTCGACTAAAATTAGCGCTGCACCTTCATTCGCCGGTTCTTTATCGCCATCCGCCTGTCGTGACGTGGGCTGCTGCGGTGCGCAGGCCTGGGGCCGTATTACAGACGGCTCACTCACAATCACACTCACACTCACAATCTTCCTATTGGCCAGCGGCAAAACGGTGGGAGTGGCCGTCCTTTACATCATCGACGTCTGCTGTTTACGTCATGAACACACTTGAAGTGGTGACGTCGACTACGGGCCAATTGTGAGCGGGGGATGTGAGCAACGCGAGCCGCTCACAACTCGTTTGTGAGCGCGCTCACAAAGGAAAAATGGCGGCGGTCTCTGCGGCGGCCGGCGTTCTCGTGAGGCGGTAGCGGCGGCGCCCCGACGCGATCATCGGCAAAGGACGGTGTACGAAGACTGTTTGACGTGCCGGGCGAGATGTTTCGACGCATGTTGCTACTCGAGAAGGATATAGGACAGTGACTGTGCGACGCGACGAACTGAGATAGGTGTGTGCGGCCGAGTGCGCTGTCTGTGTGGCGGCAGATAATGTGTGCACTGCGCTTTTTCCGAGCTCCTAGTGGCTTCCAAACCGCTACTGGCAACGAGGCGAACATCGGCCGCGCGCAGCCGACACTTCGAAAGCGTTTGCGGCATGCAGCAAGGCGGCGGCGAAGAAAGGCTTCCTTAGTCACGGCAGCATACCGGGCGTCGTCGGGTTTGTCGACGGCCCATCGGGCGTCTACGAGTAGCCTTGTGATGTCCCTGTTTTCAGATATGAGATGCCGACATGATTTGGGCCATGAACCTCCCTACGTGGTATCTTGGCATGATGCTTTCTTCTGGCGGCCTTCTCGGCTGCACACAGGCATGACACAGGCCGAGGAAGGCCTTCTGCGAGGCGTCGAATTCACGACAGTGAGCCGTGCTGCTCTTTGCAAGATAAGTTACGGTAGGCTCCACATGCCTCACATGTATTGCCGTTCTTGGGCTTTTATAAAAGCTGAAACGTAAGACACGTCGTACATTTTTGAAATGCCTACGTAAGAAACGAATATGGGAATGCGTGTGTTTGATGCCTGTATTGAGTAGGAATGGGGCACCATTTATACCGATATGAAGTGCAAGGCTGTCCTTACAGCAGTGTTGCTGAAACTTTCAATCATTCATTGTCTGCACTCCCATGAATGTCATCGTCAGCAAGACCTGGCAATGAACTACTTGATGCGACTCTTCCATTGTGTCAGCAAGGCTGTTAAAGTTTATGAGGCTGTTGAGGTCGACAACGACGAAGGATGTGCTTAACAGCGTGCCATTTTCGGTTATGCTGGTGAAAGGGGCACCTGTTGGAGACATGGCTGCCAGTGTCATGGCATCCCGGTCCGGACTCTCCATAACGGCTATAGAACAAGGCATACACCTCCACAAGGTTAATGGTGGATAACTGCGTAGGCGTGCTGAAGAGCCGCTTCCAGTGCTTGCAAAAATACTAGACGCTCCTCTACCAGCCAGAGCGTGTAACATGTGCCGTGTTGCATAACTTCTTTGGATGTCTTCCTGCCTGCAGACGAGGAGGGTGCTGCTGGCTTGGACAAGAAAGGGTCACATCTGTGTACCAGCTACTTGGAAGTGGGATCACTATTGCCATGCATACCTCTAGGGAAAAGCCATACAGAATCATGTTAGCCTGTTCCACAGAACCTGCCACCAGAGCTGGCTGGCACAGCTGCCCATGGTGCGGCAACAGCTGCGGCGTCAATGCCAGCACAACAATCGGCTATGATATACCACACGTAGCTGACCAACTCATCGCAGGCAGCCAAGTGCAGCGCCTTCTCGTTTCATGTCTGTGCCAGAAACCTTTGTGATAATGATGAATCTTCTCGAACCTCATCTGTCAAGTCAAATTTGTCTTTGTACCCCCCCCCCCCCCCCCCCCATTCACTGTTGCTTGCAACCGTGCATGTTGGTGTTTGTGTGTGTGCCTGTGTTTGAGTACATAATTAAAGTTTTTCACAACGAGGCAGCAATTGTGATGCCTATCGGAATGGGAAAGTCTCACAGAAGTTTTTAAGAAGCACGTGTATCAACTGTGCCCCTTTATTTTCCTGCAGCGTTTCACACGCTTGAATATGCAGCAGCGAAACCAACTGCCTGCAATAGCACAGGCAGTTATTTGCACGTGCTGCACGATTGTGCTACACAGAGAAGACATACACGAATAATTTTTTAGAGCCTGTAAGCTGGCACTGTACTCATCGCAGGTCTGACACACTTCAGAAACAAGAAATGAAAGTATTGTGCATAAAACTGCGACTCAGAGGCATGACACAAAATAATAGTTGCTTAATGATTACAGGCTTGCATAGTAGTTGTCATAGGTTTGGCACATTTCAGAAGCAGGAAACAAAGTATGGCTCTTAACAGTGCAGAAACATGACACAAGTAGTGCTATGTACAATGTTTGCATAAGGTAGTCTCCATTAGTGAACCTTCCAGGACTACAGGCCTGCATATACTGTTAGGACGCATAGAAAGCATTTGCTTAATGCTAAACAGTGTAAAGCTGACAAATTGAATGCATAATATTGCGAGTTTTAGTGCTCACAGTGATTGTAGCGTAAGCAGAAAAACATCACATATGCATCAAGCAAATGGTGTGTGGGCAGAAGGTATCGCTCAAAAACAAAGCAACTCAGTCATGAGAACAAAGAAAAAAAAATACAGAGCACACTACAACGAAAGCTACATCGAAAGCCCTGTCACGGTGGCACTGCAGTGAATGAAGGCTTCGGGTTCAGTCACGGCAGGGGTGGAAGCATTCCCATGATCATGTTCTTTCCTAAACTATCCAGCTACATACAAACAGATGATAATGCAAGGACAGAGCTTCATATTGGCCTACACTACATGCTTCACAGTGGTCTTGCATTTCCTAAAGAGAAACAAATAGAACCACGGAGCCTGCACGTTGCACTTTAAGCACTTTTCTCATCGATACTAGTAGGCGCCGACCGAAAACACCTTCGCAAGTTGTCTTTGTCCATTTCCGTGTCAAGCGCTCCATGAAATTTTATCGCTGCAGGCCCTGGACTTCGACTGCATTCTATTAGATTTTCAGCATGCTCACGGCACTTGCACGGTACTTCGATTACCGACGACACTAAAAAAAGCAGCACCTTCTCGGGGAATCAGCTGTTTGCTTGCAGGCCGCCATGTGCACGCCATGACGCCGCCGGCGCACCCTCGCGGCAACAAAAGGTACCTAATAGCAAGTATAACTACACAACTAAGAACGCTTAAACTTGAGCTCAATGTTAATCAATACTAAAAATAGTATCTTGCCAAAATAAACCTTTGTTTGTTTTATTTATTGTGTATTAGTTGCGTCGTGTTAGAAAAAGTTAGGAGACGGTCCCTGCTCAGTTTTGTGCCACACTGTGGCTAAGGGGGCTAGACTGTGGCATCAACGTTTGCCGAGGATTCGGGACTACTAGGGCGGAGCCACGCTAATAGTCGCCGGTAATTGGACGATTTCGCATACTCGTCACGATTGACGTCTCAAGGCTGCGTCACAGCTTCGTAATTTTGACGTCACGCTCACAAACTTGTGAGCGGAGTCCGTACTTCGGCCCCTGGCCGAAATCGCGGTGGCGACAGGCGATATCTCGAGCTCGCTGGAACCATCGCCAACATTTCTGCCTGCCGCTGCAACGGGACCATCGGGTCACGGCCGCAGCTGATTTCATTCGCTCAAACCACGACTGAGAGCACTACAATCGCGGCGCACAAATGCGCTAGTCACGTGGTATTATTTGTATTTCGCGGGCTTTCTTCTGAGCCCGGAAAAAAAGATACACGTGAGACTTTCTTTATCGCAATTAATGGAATGGTGGTTTCTGAAGGTGCTCTACAACTTTCCAATTCACATTTTTGGTCTAAAGTTGACATTTAATAAATTAGAGAAATTAACATAATTAGCTAATTAAGTAAATGCAAAACAAAAAATTGCCTGTAGTGCGCGAACAGGCTGGCAGTTGTATGCAATTGGTTTCACTGACCTACCACAAATATATTATGTTGTAACCCTTGGTTCAAGTTAGCTGGGACACCCGGTATATATATATATATATATATATATATATATATATATATATATATATATATATATATATATATATATATATATATATAATCATCATCATCAGCCTGATTATGCCCACAGCAGGGCGAAGGCCTCTCCCATATTTCTCAACTTAACCCGGTTCTGTGCTAGCTGCATCCAGTTGACCCCTGCGAACTTCTTAATCTCATCCGCCCACCTAACTTTCTGCCGCCCCCTGCTACGCTTTCCTTCCCTTGGAATCCAGTTTGTTACCCTCAGCGACCATCGGTTATCCTCTCTTCGCACTACATGTCCTGCCCATGTCCATTTCTTCTTCTTAATTTCTACTAGAATGTCGGTAACTTGAGTTATTTCTCTGACCCACTCTGCACGCTTTCTATCTCTTAATGTTACCCCTACCATTTTTCGTTCCATAGCCCTCTGGGTTGTCCTCAACTTAAGTAGAACTCTCTTGGTTAGCCTCCAAGTTTCAGCCCCATAGGTGAGTACAGGCAGGATGCAACTGTTGTATACTTTCCTCTTGAGCGATACCGGTAAGCTGCTAGTCATAATCTGCGAGTGCTTGCCAAATGCGCTCCATCCCATTCGTATTCTTCTTGTTATTTCTTTTTCGTGGTCCGGATCTGCGGTTACTACCTGTCCTAAGTAGATATATTCGCCTACTACTTCCAGTATTTCGATTTCGCTACCTAATGTAAACTGCTGTTCCTTCCCGAGGCTGTTGAACATTACCTTAGTCTTCTGCATATTGATTTTCAAGCCTACCTTTCTACTTTTCCTGTCTAGGTCATCAATCATTACTTGCAGTTCATCCCCCGAGTTGCTTAGCAAGGCAATGTCATCAGCAAATCGCAGATTACTGAGGTATTCTCCATCTACCCTTATCCCTAACTGCTCCCATTCCAAGTCTCTGAATACTTCCTCTAAACAAGCTGTGAATAGTACTGGGGAGATTGTGTCTCCTTGCCTAACACCTTTCTTTATGGGAATTTTGTTACTTTCTTTATGCAGAACTATGGTTGCTGTGCAGCCGCTATATATATCTTCCAGCACTTTCACGTATGGCTCGTCTACCCCCTGATTTCGCAATGCCTGCATCACCGCCGAGGTTTCAACTGAGTCAAATGCTTTTTCGTAATCAATGAATGCTATGTATAAGGGCTGGTTATATTCCGAGCATTTTTCTATCACCTGATTGATGGTATGGATATGATCGATAGTAGAGTACCGTTTCCGAAACCCTGCTTGATCCTTTGCTTGATTGCAGTCTAAGGTTGTCCTGATTTTATTAGCGATTACCTTAGTAAATACCTTATACGTAACAGACAGTAAGCTGATTGGTCTGTAATTTTTAAGGTCCTTAGAGTCCCCTTTCTTGTGAATGAGGATAATGTTTGCATTCTTCCATGGCTCCGGTACCGTCGATGACACCAGGCACTGCGTATACAGGGTGGCCAGGTTTTCTAGCACGATATCCCCCCCGTCCTTCAGCAAATCTGTAGTTATCTGATCCTCTCCAGCTGATTTCCCCCTTTTCATAGTTTCTAGTGCTTTCTTGACCTCGTCCTTCGTCACTGGTGGAACGTCTGACTGTTTTTCCCTACCGCCAATCTCATTACGGTCCTGACTACTTCGGCTACTGTAGAGATCTGTATAGAACTCCTCGGCTACTTTGACTATCTTTTCCATATTAGTGATGACGTTGCCCGCCTTGTCCCTTATCGCATACATCTGGTTTTTGCCTATGCCCAATTTATATATATATATAGAGAGAGGGGGTTGAAGCTCGAATGGGTCCGGTAGGTCATAAACTTGAAGTAGGTGACACACGGTGAAAAAACAGCACTTTAATCCGACGTTTCGGCCGGGGTCCGGCCTTTGTCAAGGAATGTAGAAAGAAGCTGTCGGTTCCCATTTCTTAAATACATGCACAATCGAAGAACACGTGACCAGCCACTGTCAACAAATAAACACCAAAATATCAAAAACAAGATTTCACGCGCGTGATGTAATTAATGGTGGTGCAAGGTATATAGACCGAATGACACGTGTTGCGCTTAGGTCATGCATCTTAATATGTTGCACAAAGAAAAGATATATATATATATATATATATATATATATATATATATATATATATATATATATATATATATATATAAGGGCTGGTTATATTCCGAGCATATATATATATATATATTTTTTTTTTTTTTCGGTGGTCAATGAACATTAAAGGGCGCGGTTTATCCTCTTGTCTGCGTCCCATTCTATGAATGCGTTCTACCTGAACGCCTAGTGTTCCCTGAATTGTTTCTTCAACTATTTGTAAGCGACCATGCTGTTTCATTCGTTTGCTCTTGGACACCAAATATGATAAGATTATTGCGTCTTCCCCCGTTCTCCAAGTCCGTTTCTTTTGCATGCTGACGACAGCTTGTTCCATACTGTCGATCGATTCCAAATTCATTAATTTTTTGCTGCTGACAACTCCAGCCCTTTAAGTTTTGCTTCGATAGTGCAGCCTCTACTGGGCAGTGTTTTCTTTTTTTTTTCTTTTTTTTTTTTTTTTTTTTTCATTCAGGAGCTGGGGCCAGATCCCGCGACGGTTCCGTTCGGGAACTGGTTCCTTTCGCCGCTCCTAATTGGTTTCTACGTCACGTCCGGCGTGACCCCCAAAACTTCCGGAGGCGGCTCCACGTTTTTCGCCTACGTCACGGAGCGGCACGGGGCGGGGCCACCGCTCCGAAAGGAACCGTTTTGCCGGCCGGCGCAAGAACCGCGACGAGTTGGTCTGCTTCGAGATGGAACCGCTCTGCGCTCGCTGTGGCGCCTCATGGCCGTAGTCGAGCGACGGCGCGCGCCGCGCAGCTGCTTGAGTACGGCCGTGGTATCCTTTTTTTTTTGTGTGTGTGTTTTTTGGGGGCAGCGCTTTGCGGGTTTAGTAAACTGACGCAGTAAAAAAAAAAAAGAAAAACGAGACAACGCCTTCTACATGTCTCAGGAGGTTTTGCGGCAACACTGGCTAAGGCTGCATGCCGATCGCGAAGCGAAGTGGGGACGAAGGGGTATGCCGGGCTGCCGTCAGAAGCAAAGGTGCTCTGCGCGCTTCGATCGCTACTTTGCGATCGGGAGCTCTCAGCCAACAGCAGTGCGACCATTTGAATCCGGCAGTCGTAGAGACAAATAATTCGCGTCCGTAAGTGCGGGCTGAGTTTTCCCTCCTTTACATCAGCGGAAGGGGAGCAGACGGTGGCTGACACATTAGAGAGTTTTAGTACTGCGTAGTGAGCGCTACGTACGCACAGCCCACGTACTTTGCGGAACGCTACGCCACGGTCGCGTACATGCCACAGAAAGACTTTTAGTAGGGCGGAAGCGCGTACGTACGTAGGGGTCTGAAAGCTAACGCGGCAAGCGCAGTGGCTTGTGCAGTGCCATTTCGCAGCCATTCAAGAACTGAATTTTCCAGCGCAGGAACTCCTGCTTCTTTGTTTTTCCGACAGGCGAGAAATGGAACCAATGCTGCAAAGGTGCTGATTTGGTTCGTCGTTCTTGCAGAGGATGAGGATATAATGAATAACTTTAACCGAATCGGAGCACTACCTCCAGCAAACGTAGTAGAAAACGAAAATTAACAATACAACCCCGTGCAAATTTTAAATCCGAAGAAGCAAACCGATTTTCCGAAAGAAACAATGTCATGTCAAAGCAGTTTTCCGAGATCACAGTGCGCCTATGATGTCATCATTCAATGCAAGGTAACTATGAACCTCGGAGAATACACTTCAAAACTATACGAAGTTTCATTAGAGAGGCGGAGTATATTTAAAATGCCACGCAACGTATGCCGTAAAAGTCAGCACCATGGCCCATAGGCAAAGAAAACTTACCAAAATAATTTTCTGGTTTAGGCCAGCCCCAATGAACACGGCAGATGGTTAAAAGTTAGCGAATGTTTTGAAGAAAAAGTATGACAAAATATGCTACGGCTTTTTTGGAGCCAAACAATATTTAACGCGCCTCAAATAATCTGCGTTGTAGAAACCTACATACGCATGAAATCTAGCTGTCTGCTCTTCCGAAAGTTTCAGCGTTCCCTCTTAAAGGCGGCCGCTCATATGATACGAGCTTTTAAGCTAAAATAGTCATCACTCGGCACGAAAAACGAACCGTGCACAACAGCAGACGACCAACAGTCCGTCTACTCACACGAATGTCATTCGCGGTCGCCGGCGTCGTCTGCGATCGAATAGAGCGTCGGCTGCGCCGCCGTCTGCTACAATGGTCCGTTCCCTTCCGAAGTTTAAAAATGCCATTTGAATGTACATTTGTCTATGGGCTGCTTACTTTGAATGAAAGGTATCAAGAAAAATTAGTACATACGGAAGCTGTATACGAGAAGCTTCCGCGATTGGGAGAAGCCCCCAGCACATAGCGAGCGTGTGTGCGGTATGTACGGCTTCACAACACATGTTTTGGCGGTGTTTATAAATAGATTACCCGTGGAATGACTTAGCATACTTTGTCACACATTGATTCAAAGCACTCGCCAACATTTAATGATAAGCAGTCTCCATTGATACTGTACTAAACAAGAAAGATACTGCGGTAAGTTGTGTTTACATGTTTTCTAAGGTCCCTACCAGCTCGTACCCCTAGAAGTCACGCAATGTTATATAGATACTCCGCCTTTGAAATGGCATTTCATATTTTCACAGTCTGTTCTAGGATGTTTGTAGTTGCTCTATACCAAAAACAAAATCATAGGTGCTCCGTGAAGACATAAAATGGCCTTGAAATCTTTCGCTTCCACATATTCTCGTGTTAAGCCTATACATTTCACCCCCAGTCTACGGCGGGGTCGCGAGCGCTCCATTCGTTTGTAAACACGGCGTTTGTCCATAGGTGTAAAGCCCACGGGAAACTTGGTACTTACTGCTTCAAGTTTCAAAGATCTTGGCGACGAAATACACCAGCTAGAAGTTGGAGCGTTCGCGCAGCGCATTCATATAGAAAACAATTTGTGCGTCGCATAAGGCAATCCGCGCCCTGTACTGCGGAGCAACAAATGGATTAGAAGTTTTTACTTCTTGCGAAACGCCAAATCGCCTGCAATGAAAAGAAAAGAAACGAGCAAGCGCTGCGTGTTTGCTGCTTATCATGCGCGGCCATATAGCCAAACGTGTCTGTCGAGCTTTCTCATACGCGAGAGCAACACGCAGGCGGTTCAGCGAACGCACGCAGAGGTAGGGATTTCGGCGTACGCGAGCAACGTATACGCAGTACGCAAGGACCGTGCTGCGTATGACGCATGCGCAGTAAGCAGCACGCAGGCCGCCTACGTACGCAAGGGTTCTGCGTATGCCTACGTACGCAGTACTAAAACTCTCTATTGACATTGCGACATTCACGGAAAGGTCGCGCATACGGCGCTTGAGCGGCCGATAAGGCTACGGACGCTGCCCCGCTACATAGGCAGGCGCGGACGCGCCGGCGCGGTGCCAGTAATCAAGCAGCTCGTTCGTACTCGCAACGGCGGCAGCAACTCCTCCGTCAAAGAGCTAGCGTGATTCGGACTGCATACTACGGGCGTTGTAGACATCGTTATTAGGATATTTGCCACTCTGTGCGAAAGGCAGAACTTACAAAAACTTCACAGCGAACGAGAAAGCAGACGACGCCGCCGCGCGCAACACTTTCTAGCGGCGAAGAAAGGTACTCATGAGCCAAGATAATTGCTTGGCAGTTGGTAACAGGATGCTTCTAAGAATATTTGTCTATTATTCACCAGTTTGCATTACTATGTAATTATTAGATTTATTTCGTGCTTAACACCACTTTGGTACAAGTATTTGGTACCAGAAAAAGCCACATGTTCGTGATGGACACGCCTACGATCTGGGGCCATCGCTGATTGGCCGCTGTCTTTCCCGTCTTCGCCGTGAGGTGGCACCCGTTGCCTTGCAGACGTCAAATCGACGTCATCTTGAAAGAGAACGGTTCCCGAAAGGAACCTCCGCTGGATACGGCCCCTGAGTACGCAGTTCGTCATTTGTATGCCCGATGCTATAGCTTCCACATTACTGCAAACCAGCAGACCGCCAGGAGCACACAGAACACGAGCAATAAGATATTTCAACGTACACGATGGCCATATATGTCAGCAACTACAAACACTGATTGTCTTATCATCATGCGTGGTAGCAGACGGCAGGTACAAAAAGCTTACCGACCTGTATTCGTGGCGGCTGCCCTGTACATTCGTCCGTGTCTCCGTTGTTCAATCGTATTATTGCGGCGAATATGTTCATCGATTGTAATATACGTGCTCAAAAAGACGAGACAAAGAGGAGAAGTGGACAACGAAGTGTCTCGTCTTTTTGCGCACGTATATTACTGTCCATCATGGTTCACCAACTCGCCCAATCAGCCGCGTTCTTCTACAGTTCATCGATTATCTTCCGGCGCTCCCAGAGGCATCCACGACCCCTCCCCCCCTCCCCTGCCCGTTCCACTAAAATTGTTGGCTGTACTCGCATTCTTCAGCTGCGCGCGTACCGTTTTTTTTTTTATTTATCTATTTTTATTATTTTTTTTTCTGCGATCTCTAGAGCGATCTCATGCTTTGTTGGGGATCGCTACCATACCTTTATTGCGCGCTTGCAGCTTCTCTAAACATCCCGAATGAGGTAGAACCGCGTTTGTCTCAGAGGAGAGCGAACGACCCCAATTTCGCCCGTAGTAGTGGTGCAGGACATGACATCGCAGCTTTTGCTTAGGCCCGCTGAAAGATCGGGGATTATTTTTCGTTACAAATCGCGAAGCGATGGCATGATGTCGGCAGGTAGCTATCATCCTTTCCTGGCTCCGTCCATTCGTTATGAAGCGAATCCTGTGATCGCTAAAGTGTTCTACAACGACGAGGTGGCACACTTGCCTTTACTTTTTCTGTTACGCATTGAAGCCATACTCAGCACAATCACCACAAGTGACACCACTGCAGCACGGTCCACCCAGCACGTATGCTTGTGCGACAAAATCGTGACGAGGCGGAAGCTACCGCAGCGCCGTGAGCAGACGAACTCACATAGCTCAAAACTGCATATGCCGAGCACTGCAACTGCTCTAGCAATTTTGGCTCCCCAACACTACCAACACTATACCCGGGAGCTTTCCCATTAAAAAAAAAAAAAAAAAGATTAGTTTTATGCGGCTAGATTTTCATTCTTTAGGACATTGTGGCCAATGCTTCGTGAGTCATCATTCCACGCAGTTTTGGGCAATACAAAGGTGTTGCTAGCGGTTGCTAGATTTCTATGCATTGTAACATGGTGGCCAAATTTTCATGCCAAACGTTATCCGGTGATGGTTGCAACAGGCACAAAGTTGACCATTCTGCTGTATTTTAAAAATTTTGTTTATTGTTCGTTATGAGTTTTGCATAATTGTACAGTGATTGTGTTTCTGGTAGTAAGATGGCGAGCGTTGCCGACATTTAATGTGTAATTATAAGTGTGGCCAGATTTTCGATGTAGTTTTATTTAAATTAAAAGCGTTTCCAATATATACATATAAACATGATTATTTGTTGTAAGGAAGTTAAAAATTTAATCTTAAATATCTTCATTATTGTTAAGTATTACGAGGTTGCCTGACACAAATGCTAACGTAATAATCATGGTTGCCTAGTTTTTATGAAAAATTTTTTTGAAAACTTTTTTGTGTGTATATAGGGTTTATTATCATTTGTTAAATGCCTTTATTTTTAATATCTTTTTACTTGTTTTATGTTTTAATACTGTAGTGCTGACTATGTTTTTTCGACATTGTTACCAGACCTTCTGGAGAATGTTTCAGGATTTCAGACGCCAAAATATACTGTTGCCAGCTGGTCCACACCACTACGCACTACTTAGAGCACAGAGAAAGTGTAGTACCTGAATTCAACCTTTGTAGTGCATCTGTCCGTCATCTGGATCGCGTGTTTAAAGAAAATATATGTGTAACTGTTCTTTGGCAGAATGATAGCAGCCACTACACCCTGAAGCGTTATGGCTCTCGACGGTGATCGACATTCTTGGCAGCTTCTCGTTCGTGCAGGTGACGCTTTACTTTTCTCTACAACTACCTGCATTATTTACTCGTATCATTGTTGTTAATCGTACTGTGGCATTCGGTCTTCGCGGGATGGGCTGAGTTTTTCCAGGCTTCATCGGTACGCCCTGAGCGCTATTTAGCTACACCGACCAACTAAGGAAAGCGAGCTTTTTTTCGGAATGATCGAAGCGCACTGCCGATGTAGCGCTGGTGACGATTCTCTTCCATAATTTGTTCAGTGGCTTTGTAGTTCGCGGCCCCGGCGGCCGACTTTCAATGACAACAAAATGCGAACATTTCTGTGTGCTGTGAGATGTCCGCGCGTTCAAAAACCACGGATGATTCCCGCAAATAATCAGGATCCCTCCGTTACGTCATTTCGAAAAGTTGAACTTATGAACCCCGCAATTTACATTAGACTTCGCATCTGCGGACGCTGGCCTCGCATGTGCCGTGAGAATCGAACTCCGTGTTTGCGACCGTCTATTTCATTGAAAACGTTTCGGTAAGTTCTTATTGCTGGTGAACAAATTAAAGTATGCTTAGCATGTTAACGCAATCGCGGCAGCGCGAATCGGCGCCGAATGTGATGCCCATCGGTGTTTGCGTAATACTCGAAAGGGCGCGAAGGTTGGCACCTTCTCTCTAAAGCCAGTTTTTCGATCACTCTGTGGTCCTACTGATTTGTTTTTGACAGTTCTTGGGGCTCTTTTCAAATTTTGAGAGTAGGTAAAGGCAGTTAGCAGCATCTACGATTTGAGTCGGGCGCGCCGCAAAAAGAAAACGGCATTCATCAACTTCTGCCAGCTTTTCTGTATAGTGTACCTAGGGAAACTTAAGCGATTCACTCGTGCCTAGCACCAAGGAATGCTCGATTTCTTCCCCTATGTTGGGGAGATTTGCACACTTGCGACTAGCAGCGGTCGCGCGACCGTTTTGGTCGAAAAGCGACAGTCGCAAATGGTCGCATCGGTCGAGAAGCGACTGCCGCGGGCCGATCGGGCACTGCTCGAATTTCTAGTCGCGCGACTACTGGTCGCAAACCATTTCACCAATCAGCGAGGTCTCGGAGTACTCGATCGAGCACCTTCTCAATGCAATTAAAGAATACCCCTACTTTTTCAACAAACGGCATCCGGAATTCAAAGGCAGGGAGAAGGATATGGCCTGGGAGGAGATTGGAAAGATATTCGGACTATCCGGTAAGTACTATGAACTTTTGAGAAGTGGGTTTTTCACGCAGGCGCAACATTTTATATTGACACCGTCTATTCGTCGCCGGCGTTCTCGCCTGAAAAAGCTGAAGTGTCTGGCAAGCGGCTGCTACCGACGTTTGCTGTCGTGGCCCTGCAGCTTTCCTACTCCCAACTCGTTTTTCGAGAAGGCGACAGTCGCAAGTGTCAACATAGCTCCTCTCCTCTGGTCGCGCGACTACGCTGCGCCGGGGACGCCGCGAAAACGGTGCTAAAAAGCGCCCCCTAGGCGTCTGCTGGGTAGTACAAATCGCCGGCGTCTGCATTCGAATGCATTGAGTCAGTATGGATCCACCGCTTTAATTTCTATTATGTATGAAATACAACGAAATTATGGCGCTGGAAATTCATCTAGGGCTGTCATGACGTAAAAAAAAGGCAATAAATAATCCAACGTCAGGCATTATACAACATGCAGCAATTGGAGCGAAGTCTCGGCGCGCTGCCAGTCGAGAGTCTCGCTAATTCGTGGAGCTCTACAAAAGCTTTACACGCAGCTGAGCTGAAGCAAGTGAGTACGCGAAACCGCAACATGGATATAGGCAGCGTAAACAACCCCCCTGAGGCACAAAAAGTCCTTTCGATGGGCACATTGAGCCGGCCGTGCATATAGGCCGTTGGTGTTTGCGTTCAATGCATGCATGTGATTTTGTAAGTTGATCCTAAGCTTGTTATTGCTTTTTACGCACTGCGTAGCTGATAAGTCACACTAGTAATGTTTGGAAATACAATCCACGTGCTGGAAAGTCCCACAGAAAGCTGAAGCTGAGACTGCAGAAACGTTCGAATTACACCGCGGCAGGCGCTTGTGTTGGTCATTAGGTGCAGATATCAGAAGGCACGCATACCTCGTTTCACTGCTAAACTGCTAATAGCCTTTGATTTATGTGCTTACAGCTCTCGAGCCAGAGCTTTTGCCTGTTGGGGGCAGTGGGGACGTTAATTAAGCGCTCTATCGATCAAGAACGCGCGGTGCATGACCGAAATGCTATTGTCGACTGCATAGTAATTATATATATATATATATATATATATATATATATATATATATATATATATATATGCCCCAAATGACGTCTATTACTGTTTTCTCTTGAAAGTGAATGGCTGCTTTCATCGAGATAGCAAACGTTTTAAGTAAACTCTAGTTTATCGTCTTCACCTTTCGTTGCTTGACGTATACGTACGTGCAGTTCTTACACAGCTGCCGAAAGCAGTAGCATAACGGACGGTTTCGCTCTCGATCACAGATAAACATATAGATGTACACTATATAATTTCAGCTCTGAGCAGGCGGAGCGGGCAACTTACAGCGAACGGCGTTTCTCTTGTGCTCTAATCAGTGCATGCATACACATGGCCGCCCGTACCAATCGCATCGTAGCCCCGTTCCGCGTGTCTTGAAAGAAAGCAGTAGAGTTGAACAAGACAATTGTCAACTTGTCCGTGGCACCCTACGATGAAAGCGAAAGTAGCAGCGGTGACGATGTGTCGGGACGGATGGTGCACGGCAAGATCAATGCCGGATGCTTTGAACATTTCGCCGAAAGGCAGCCGCAGCGCTTTTTTTTTTTTTTTAATGTAAGGCCACTGCTGGTTCACAATGATGTCCATGATACGTGACGACTCTTTGCACGCTCACGAAGCGGCAAAACGAAGCACGAATCAATGTAGAAAGCCTGCGAGATACGCGTTGCAGCATAGGCAGAGCCGCTGTTGTACTACCCCATGGCCTCCGAGATCACCATCGCGCGCGTGTTCGCGGAGGTGATCTCGGAGGCCATGACTACCCAGTCAGGCTTTTCTCAGGTCCCTACGGAGAATGGACGCCTCCCCGTGCTCCTAGAAGGAATCTGAGTGCAAGCAGATGAGGAAGTAGCGGTAAGCCGATTTGAAGCGCCTTTCTGATCTTTTGCCGTTCATGTATTGTCAGAGCGTTCGAACGGCGCGCATCGTTTGCATTTATGACAGTCACCGCTACCTGCGCGTTTAAAGGCTGAATCGCATGCACGCGAAAACTCACGCGAACGCGACGGCGGCACGCGTCGCGCGAACAGAAATACATGTGTCGCTTGGCTCGTCGCTCGGATCTGCCGAAATAGAAAATTTCGCTCGTTCGCCCGGAAGTAACCGTACGTCACTGCCGCTCATTTCGCATGCTTTCTTTATTTTGCTGTGTTGTATTGTGATTGTGCATTACCGCGTAAACATTTCGCTTTGTACGGACAATGGTGGATAGCCAAGGATTCAAAGAACGTCTAGTCGCAACCGAAACAACAATAGAAACAAGGGGTCACGTGACTATTTGTGCCGATTACAGTGCAAGTTCACACACACTCGATACGGTTTGCTGTAAATACATTTTACTTTGCCACGTTGTCGCAAAATAACGTTAATTCTTGCAATCGTTATGACTGTTGTTAGATTTCGCAATAGTTTTGCGGTGTACTAAGCCACTATGCCAGCCAAATGCCAGCCACACAACGTACACAGAGCGTTGTCGCCGTTTCGCCCGGTTCGCGCTGTCGTGTGCATGCGTCTTCCCCAGTAGGCGACGGAGCGAACCATGATCGCTTACGCCGCGTCGCCTTGTCGCTTTGCTCACCTTTTCGCTCACATGCGTTTCCCGCTTAAAGACACGAGTTAGGCTTAGTACAACGGAATATGCATGCACGGTAAGTTCGTGTTTCGAGCGCTAGGCCGCAAATGATGTGCTCCCCAGTGCGTTTGAGCATCACGTAAAACGCCTGCACAGCCTTACAGCGGAGAACCGCCACCCGGCCTGCTTACACACGTCGCCCTTCATTTTTCGGTTCCCCCACGTTTTGTTTTTTCAGGAGACCGTTTTATAATTTGGATTCTTTTTAAGTTATTTTTGCGCTCACTTAGTCATGATTGCTTATTTTCTTTTAGGGCAGAAGTGCTTTATATTCACATGATTAAGTCTTATATATGGTATGTGGCACACAGAGAATTTATTTATTGCATACATTTTCGTCTGTATTTCTATTCATTCATGATTTCGTCACATAATTACCATCTGCATTCACCCAGCATTTCCTGGTCAACGATAGACTTCCTCTTCCTTGCAGATTCACTGTGGAGAAATTGCTTTTTATCGCAGCATTGTAATTATTATGAGGCAGTGATTGATACAGCAGTTCATTAGATGTCAGTTGATGTTACCTGCATCTCAAGCTCCTAATAGGCATCACTGGTGTCCTAAAGGCACTTGTTCTGAAGTTATTAAAATATGTTTTAACTGCTGAAAGTCAAATGTTGACTGCTATAATAATTGGTCCGAGATATCTATAATAGGTTCCATATGGCCTCATCAGCAGTTCGCACTATGAAGCTATGGTTATTAATTTTATGGATACAGCTATGAAAAATTACCCTGGTAAATGGGTACGTGCATTTGTACAACGAAAGCGAAAAAAAAAGAATTGCAAAAGTAGCGATTTTGTTAGCAATTGGGTTTAACCTGCAAACTTAAAAGGGTGTTTAGAATGGCACTGCATCCCAAGGGACAAAACAGTGGTCAAGGAGAGGATGACAGAAGGGGACGAAGACGTTTTCTATTCATTTCTTTTTGCCCTGCTTTCAAGCAAATACATCTATAATAGATTATGGTAACTCAAACTAGAACATCCCAACACATTCTGAAATACCAGAAAAATTTGTGAACACATTTTTTCCTTTATTATTTTTTCCCGCAAAATAAGTCATGCAGGAATCTAGTATGTTTGCTTTTATCATATGTAATCTATCTGTTCTACAAATATTAGCTTTTTGCATCTCAGTGTTGTGTACCTTGTGTGCTGTAGTTTTCACTTGAAAACTTCTGTAAGTTAAAGAAAGGCGTAGTCCTCATTCTTAAGTTTCTTGCATTATTGTGTGCATGAGTTTGCGTGCATATGTGTGTGTGTTATATTTTATAAGAAGGAAGTTTTAAAAATCTGCAAGTTTTCATGTTTCATTGTTTGCTTATCCCGCAGCAAAATAAGTTTTTATCTGGTTTGGTTTAATTTTGGAGTTTAACGTCCCAAAGCGACTCAGGCTATGAGAGACGCCGTAATGGAGGACAAGGACTCCGGAAATTTCGACCACCTGGGGTTCTTTAATGTGCACTGACATCACACAGCACACGGGCGCCTAGCTTTTTGCCTCCATCAAAAAGCGGCTGCTGTGGCCGGTATTCGATCCTGCGTCCTTGGGCACAGTAGTCAAGTAGTATCTTCCAGGGAAAATTCCTTTTTCATATAGTAAAGCAATCACTTCCCAACACAAGGTTCTGCATTAGGGATAGCCATGTTTCACCACAGCCCCCCCCATTCAAGGCCACTACAGTAAAAACAGCACGAAGATAAGCAATGGTTGTAAAACATTTATTTTGATGTGATGGAATAGCAACAAATGCAACACATACAAGATATATAAGAAACAAAACAAGCTTCGTCATAGATGCAGAATTGAAAATTACTCGACGCGCTTCTCAATACGGTTCCTTATTGAGTCCCGGTTCCTTATTGAGTCCCTGGCTTTCCTAAGGAAAAGGTGGCTTGGAAAACAACAGCACAAGTTCTCGGCTGCCGGTGTGGTAAAAAAATATCTATGGCCATAACCCTGCACTTTTTAATTAAAAACGACGCACACGTCCGGCAGAGTGTAGGTATGGGGCGAACTTGGCGCCCTCCCTTCGAGGATTAGGGAGGGCGGCTGCTCCCCCTAGCCCCCATCTGTGCACGCCTATGCTTACCAAGACCAACAAACAAATATACAAAGTAAAGTTTTGGTACCTTTTCGGTTGCCTTTCTTGCAATTAAATTATTTCAATAGGACGGTCTTATATATTTTTGTACAACAGGAAACAGTAAAAATTCTTTCATTGCCTATTAGAAGCTGAAGTTAGTCATATGCTTTCTTTATATATATATATATATATATATATATATATATATATATATGAAATGTGTGAGGTGATGAAGACAGGCAAGCGTGCTATCAGGTGCACAGTGTAATGGCAGAGGCCTGGCCTCAATCTGGCGTACAACAATAAGTACAGTTAAAACTCGATTTAACAAAACTGAGGGGAGCCATGGATTACTTCATGAAATTGAGTGAGGCATTTTTTGTCACCTAATTCCAAAACATTCGGTTATATGGTGCAGCAGACTCCGCGGCATCATTTTAGCGAAGCGTAATTGGCCCGAAAATGTAATTATGGCCTGCAGTAACAATCAACATCACTAGCGCATATGAAAAGAAACAACAAAAGTTATTACCTCAACAAGAAGTCCAAGCGGACCACAAGTTTATCTCCTTGCAAAGAAGCGACAATGTTTGAATGCGTGTGCTGTGTAAATAATGATCGCGCACAGATCCCTCAAAGTCGACTTAAAAAGTTTGAGTTTGTCCGGCACGTCTTTCATCCCCTCATATGTTCCAGCAAACTGATGCAGCAGACAAAAGGTGCCATGTCTCCCCTCCCATGGCTCCCCTCAGTTTTGTCAAATCGAGAAACAAAACAAGCTTCGTCATAGATGCAGAATTGACAATTACTCGACGCGCTTCTCAGTACGGTTTCTTATTGAGTCTCTGGCTTTCCTGAGGAAAGCCAGGGACTCTGGTCATCTGGTGAATTCAATTCAAAACGAAATTTTGTTTGTGACAGTGCATCAAAAGCTATAAACTTTGATATTGGGAAAGTGTATTCATTGGCTAGCTTTGCTGCTAAATAATGATTTCTTTTGCTAGGAGTTTTGCTGGAGCTCTGCTGGAAAGGTGCGCTCAGATTTTTTGTGTCAGCTACAGTTGCCAACAATGAACCTATTTGTCTGTGCAGATCAGTTCAAAGTTGACCCTGTGTGCTGCTGGGGACTGGCAAGAGAATCCAGTGAGCTGCCAATGTGTGTGGACAACTTTCACGACACTGTGAGTTAGGTTTGAGGGACATTGTGCTTATGATGTATGCAATAGTAAGGAGGCTGCAAAGTGAAGAGTACTGTTGCTTCAGCTGTGTCCAGTAGTATTTGTTAAGCTTGCTTGTGTTTAAAATGCCTAATTTCAGTCGGTGCACTGTTATACCCCTGTCACACGAGTAAATTTAATGACATTCGTATTGAATGACATTAGCATCTGATGTCATTATTCTCCTGCTACACGAGAAAATTTAATGTCATTAGGTTCGAATGACATTCTTCATCGAATGAGTTTGGGGAACTCATTCGCATTCGATCGCGAACCGAATGCGCACTCTTGACGCCAGATACACAGCAGAAGCAAGTAACGCAACAACATTGCGCACAGTGAAATTTAAAAATTATATTTCTAGAGTTTTGTTTTAAAACCTGTTAATTTAGGTGTAAAATTATTCGCACTGCAAGCTCTCGCGGAACGGTATTACTCTCGGTCACAGCAATGGTCCAGTCATGGCAGCGACTCACGATCATTTTGGGCTCTATTCCTTGGTGGCCGCATCTCCCCGTGTAATTATCTCGGAACTGTTTAAAGTTGTGACTGAGCTTCTCGCAGTTTGGACGTCAATTGCATGCTCTGCGTGTCTCCGCACTGTGTATCCGCGCTCCGCTGTGTTCAGCCGTATTGCTTGTTTACATTTATCGAATTTGTGGGTGACGCAATACTTGACTTGGATTTTTATGGCTAAAGTGCTACAGCACAGCCAAAAGTAATGTTTTTCGATTGAATTATCGTACAGAAATGTTTTGATCAGCTTTAAAATGTTACACAGTGGTTTCAAATGCCTTTAATGCGCACTGATGTTCCATAAGTGCAGTATTTTTTTTATAGCTGATCGTAATAGCCACAATTTGCGAATGACATTATATTTTACCGTGTAGCACCGAAAGCAAACCGAATGACAATAAATCTGCTCGTGTGACAGAGGTATTAGTTAACGTATAAACAGTGTAGTGCTATTTTTGGTCCAGTGCATGCAGTCTATGCAGCTTGGAATGGGTGAAACTAGTACAGAAGTGCACAACACATAATAAATAGTGAGCAGACGTTTGTCTCGGAAACAAAAAAATATAAATGGGAAGGAAAAAGCTTCATTGTGAAATGAGGCACTGCTTATGCAGATACTGTTGGGTATTGTATAAGAAAGTAAGCTTGCTGTTCTTGGTGTTGTGAGTCGGTGTTCTGTTCAGATAACTGTGTTGTGGACCCAAATTATGCGTGCACCTGGAATAAGTGGTTGGTTGTGCATACTTTTACTGCAGGAAATATTCCAAAGAAATTAGTAGTTCACGAGGGTACGTGCTGTTGCGGGCTACTTGGTTTAACATTGCTAAAAAGGCAACAGTGCAAAAACAGGACAAAGCGCACAACGACCAACAGAGGCGCTGACTTTCAACGAAGTTTCTTCTAAAGGTGCATGCACATTAAGTTGTCTTGAGGCAAGCTGTCAGCTGAATCAATGTCAAGGGCAGTGTAAAGGGCCGGATAAAAGCTATAGACTCTTAAAAGCTACAAAATCTTTCAACTAGTAATTACACCTACAGGAAGAGTGACATGAGAAAATGAAAATAACAAGGTGCAGGTGAAGGATGGATGATGGGCATACAGTTAGGTAAAAAGGTTAAAAAGACCCAAGAGAGGTGTGATTTCCTTTACCTGCATCTTGTTATTTTCATTTTCTCATCACTATTCCCATAGTCATCGTTTCTCATTGAAACTTTCTATAGCTATTATCTAGCCCTTTACACCGCCCCTGATGTCGATTAGCTGACAGCTTGTCTCGAGACTACGTACAGGGTTGCCACTGAGGTTTTGATCAGTGTCGCCAGATGGCGGGCAAAATGTTGCCAAATGTAGCCATTTTTCATTGTAATTTCACCAAATATGTCGCTACACTATAAATGTAAGGTTAGAGCAGTTGCTGACTATGGACAATTTTATGGGGCTTATGTGTTACTATGCTGAACAGTAAACAAAATAATTTTTTATATTTGACTATACCGAACAAGCCAGAGGTATCGAAAATTCCAAGCTTATAATTTGGTGTGATGTTTAGTTTTGTATTTAGGTAGCCAGAAAAGGTTAAACAGCGAACTGTTTTGCCACGGGAGAACTATGTGTGGCGTTTGCTGCAGACTTGATTCGTACCTAACTCTGTTAAGAACAAACAGTAAGATGGAGCCCAAAGTAAAACTTCTTCCGAACAGTAATAATAAAATCCAAATTGTATACAAGGCCGTTTATCAAAGGAACTTGTCAACTGCATCTGCGACGGCGGCGCCAGTTTAATGCTACTACCGAGAGTGTTTTTGCCAACTGATTTCTTGTGAATGTCACGTCCTTAATTTGTTTTCCTCTGTACTCTTATTTTTTTCATCAAAGGCAATATTCTTTAATGTTTTTATTGCAGATAACGTGCAAGCGTTCTTATGACAGCTGGCTGGGAGCGAAGTTTTGGCTACAGATATTTCCATGACTTTACCTCGGCCTAACACCTGTACTTGATTTGCCGGGCTGCCTACCGATTCAGGAAGCTGGCAGGCTTCCGAGCTTACACCCAGGTATGGTTGTGCATATGGCTGAGTGGTCGGCATGGCCAGGAGAGAGAGCACCACCAACGATGCAAGATACTGCATGTGTACCCTACTGACCTGGCATCACCGTCTTGAAAGCTGCGGCCACTGAAGCAGTTGCTGAACTTTTGCTCTTCACTGTTCAAGGTATGCTTCACAAATATTTGTCTTGCTAAACTGTCTATGTGCACAATTTGTGGCTTTCAGTCCCTGACATCGAATGCTTATATAAATGAACATCGACATTTCCGCATGTTTCCGCATATTGTGCGTGCATTGCATTGTTTCTTCTGGCAGGGCTCTGAAGTGCAAGCATAACTGCTTCCTAGCTCAAGCGGGCTATGCCATAAGCTTTTTCCTTTGACTTCTTCACTTTTGTTTTATATGTGTTTTGTCTTACTGTTGCTTTGCACTGGTGATGTGGAGGCTAACCCAGGGCCAAAGATCAAGGACGTGTTGACATTGCTTAGAGTGTGTCATGCCAAAAACCTGTGCAGCTCTGAGCTCAAGGAAGAAATTAGTACAGTAAAACCTCGTTACAAGAAACACTCAAGGGACCAGAAAAAGTTGTCTCTTGTAAGCAAGGTCCCTTGTAACCAAAACTTTTAAAAGCACTGTATTGATCAGTTTACGGCACATCAGCATATAAATGCATTCATACGCATTAACAGGAAATTGTTCAGGTAAGGTTAAAGAAGTTATTCATACTAGTATGTAGTTTTGTCGGTGCAGAGTATATTCCTTCCCAAATTCTGGAGGTAAAGCTCTTCACTTTGCAAGCCTTCCTGTTGCTGCAATACCTTTGAAGCACTCTTACATGCTCGTCACCCTCAGATGCTGACACTTTTCTTCTGAAATGTCCTCGTAATCATCCTCTATGGCACATGTGCCATTTACTTGCGCGAGAATTGCACACTATGTAAGCTCTTCTGGAGCACACAAGATCCACATCCGCAGATACGAGTTCCTCAAAAGATTGATTCCTCAGCAGTCTTTTTGGATGCACGCCCAATCTTTATCTTCAAAAAAACTTTCCACAGTATCCATATATGAGCCCTCTTACACCATGTCGCTACATTTAGCTTGTCTGAAACAGTTTTTCACAGCTTCACTTCTCAGGCCATTCCAGACACCTTGAAATCACCTGAACAGCAAACTTCCCATTAATTACTATTGTACAGTCTTGCTGCCTGTCGAGCAACAAGCGTTCTACCAACTTTGTTTTGTACAGCAACTTGACAGAGTGCATAATGCATTTGCCTATTGGTTGAAGGTAGGGTGTGGTGCTCGGAGGGAAAAAATAACTTTGGTGGCTTTGAGCACGAGAACTTTTGTGCTGCAAGTCCACAAAGAGAAAGACATCAGGATTCTGAGCTTTCATCTTGTGATCAAATTTTAACAGTGAGGAATTAAAATGCTGGATTTCATTCATGCATTTTGATTTGTTTCGTAGGTGACAGTAATGCGATGCCAGTGGCTGAAACAACGGAGTCGTTCTGACTTTGCAGTCATGGAGAAGTGCTCCTTCTCAGTTCCTGAAATATTGTAACAAAAAGGATGCTGATATGGAACAGAATTCAGCTATGGGAATCTGAAGTGCATCATGTATGAGTTAATACACTTCAGCGGCATTGCATGAGCACACCTGGATTGTCTCTCTTCTAAATAGTGAAGAATTTACTCTAGGAACCTAAAAAGGTTGCCCTTAGTAACAGAGTGTCTCTTGTATGCATTGTTAACATGGCAGACATAGGAAAACCAGCCAAACCATTTTCAAATGTCTCTTGTAACGAAATTTAACTGTATCACAATGGCCAATGTGAGTGCTATGGGAAAAGAATACAGAAAATCTGTCAAAATTTCATAGCAGCATTGATGCTCTGCCTCATTCCATTCAGAAGGTCAAGATTAAAACATAGAACAATTGATGAGTTAAGAATACACTTAATTGAAGACATGAATAACGCAATGAGAAGAAATAGCCTTATCATCAAGGGACTTTCTAAGGAAGAACATAAGGGTTATGCCGAATTGGAGCAAATTGGTAAAAAATTCTACAGCAACTGCCTGGACGTAGGAGCAGGGGCACCGAACATACGTATCGCGTAGGCCAGCGTTGAGAAGGAACAAAGAGGCTGGTAGCTGTCAAGTTTTCTAAGTCGGTCACAGATACAAGCAAACTGACAAACCTGGACTCACTAAAAGTTTGGTTAGAAGATTTTTCTCGAATGGTGTAACTTTTGCTAAAGAGGCTGCATGACTTTGCGAAAGAAAAATGAAAGCGAATGAACATGTCTTCTCGCAATTGAACAAACTCCATATGCTCAGCAGAATCAGCTGGTATGATCCTGCTTTGAACATTGCAATTCACATAAAAAAAGTGCCAAGCCAAATGAGCGTGCTCATTACATACACCTAATCCAACGACCTTGCTCTTGTAAACTTTTGCAATATCTTTTCCAAACTTGACATACTGAAAGGTCTCATTGATGCCACTTCACTGCGTATCATTCTCAGCTCAGACACTTCACTTTTATATGACATCAGCATCAGTTGTCTCAGATTCTCCTCAGTGCTTGTCATTATTTGCAAATATAAGACCGGATCTCATGCAGATGTCATGCTTATCACAGGGAAACAAGGTTGTCAGCCATCTATCATTGCTGTGAACTCGCCCCTAGAGGCACTGTATGTTTCTCTCAAGTTCAGCCGTTTATGGTGCATTTTAGGAACCTGCTACGAGTCACCACATGGTCGTTTTGAGTTTACTGACTTACTTAACAAGGCAATCAAGCTGGTTACTGCCATGTTCACTAATTACCTCCTAATACCGGTTAGTTCAACTATCCTGTCACTGACTGGAAATCATCAGTAAGTGCATTGGATAACCAGGCTAGACATTTTTTTTTTGTTGGCTCATTTTATTAGTGCAGTCTCACCAAACTAGTCTATGAACCCACACGTGGTAATCACATTATAGAGCTCATATTCACAGACAGTCCTGATATATCACCAGAACATACATTCTAGATGAAATTGGTGGCCATAAAGTTGTACAAAGTCATTGCTTGCTTCCATCTGCTGCAGTGCTGTAAGTCCACAGAAATTTCAGGGGGTTCAACATGTAGGTTACCATGGCATCCATTTTAAATATCTTCATTTAATTGGTTAGGCCAGAAATTCCAGCGTTGGCATTGTGAGTTAAAAATCGAGGGCATGCCTCAGGCAGATAATAGCTGGCAGCTTACATGGCGATGTCACAAGACCTCATGACATGTCCATGTTGGCAGGAGCTGCCTACCCAGCTTCTCCTTTGAGGAAAGAGGGTGAGAGGAACTGAGCCCTCAGAGTCTGGCGCACTACCCCCACGCCACGTGGGTACGTTGGCAGCTTACGACTCAATGCGTAAGGTAATAGAGGTACAGACTTAAGTGATTAAGCAAGTCACAAAGTGCTTATTCGCGATTCCAGCAATCCATGCGACACCTGGCGGTGAAACCATGCAACGCGCCAAAAAGGTCCAGTAGCAGACGCCCTTCGCTCGCGCTATGGAAACCCGCTAGCACCGCGAAAAAGGAAAAAAAAAAACAAACAAAAAACAATGCAAAACTGATTCAGCAGCGTTCCGCAGTGCGTGTCAGCACAGTGGCACATAGTTTCATGTATTTCCTTCGTGCTCTAGTGATCGGTGCCAGAGAATCAATGCATTTCCAATCTCTGCGTAACGCACTGAAAGTGCCGTCAACAATTTATATATAGCCTCATCAGTTCTTGTTGTACAATTTCTTTCCTGGTATCAGCTGCCTTCTACAGGCACGAAACACCTACGGATAAGTACCAGTAAACAATACGTACTACATAGCTCGACTTCTCGCGTCGCATACATAAGTCGATATCAGCGCACGACAGCTTGATCATGGCGCTTTTTAACCTTGTTCTGCTAAGGAAGTCATCACCAAATGCGTGTAAGGGAGCAGTCTACGACGATCTGCTGAATTTTTCGCCGCGTCAAGCAGGCATCTCGAGATGTGCAGGCCACGCAGCGCGTGACACTGTGCTCGATCTTGGACGGCACACGTTACAAGAATTGGGCCCGTTGCATGATTGTTCACCTATATGCAGTCGCTCACTTTCCACATTGCAGCTTAATACACTTGAATAAACTCCCCGAATCGGTATAGTTTTGTTGGTGACAGGTCTGTGATGACTAGGTCACTTCAGGGCGCTCATTTGGTCAAGTTCCTGCATGCGTATCGCACCTCGGATCCAGAATTAGCTTAATTACTATATTAATCAAACAATTAAGGGGTCGTTCAATTAACTCAAAAAGATATTGAAATCAACAGCTTATCCGTGCTCAAAATGCAACTTAGATGAGCTCATCTTTTGAACTCAAGTTCCTGATGGCCCTCCATACGTCTTGCCACAATCAAGTTTAGTTCTAGGATATTCCATACATATGATATATGCTGAGTGCAGTAAACATTGCACATTAAGAAAAGGATATCAGTAAAACAAATGAATGATTTTGCAGATATATCCACACATCACCTCATCAACTGCAGCATAAATAACCCTCGTGAATAAGTGAAAGGGAATGCAGATTGTCCATACAAAACTGATGCACACAACCTTCCTTGCATATACATAGAGTGTGCTTTCTTGAACACCTGGCAATTAATTGCAAGAAATGATTTGCGGCTACTCTAAAGGCTGTCTCATAAAACAGATGTCAAGAGGAGCTTTATCAGCTGTACGAGCAAGCCAACGCACTCATTAGTTTTTCATGTTTGATGACGCACTATTAAAGGAGATGGCTTTCTCGACAGCAGCTAGTATTTACTTAATTCCACAACTTCTTGGACGTTTTTCTGAATATGCAGTGCACAAGAGTATTGTAAGTGTACATAAGCACTCACCAGAATGAGGGAAAGATGTGTACACTGTGTCAAAGAAAACCAAACAAGGGTTGAGCATGAGCCTCAGTGTACAAGCAAGCAGGATCGGTCTTCACCTGGACGAAGAGAAGTCCTCTTGTTGAAATGTTTGCTTGCGAACTGAGGCTTCCCCACAAATCTTGCTTTTCTTTGATACTAGATGTCCAACATTTCCATTTGTCACTTTTCTAATGCTCTATTTTCGCACTGCTAAATACAAGGTTAAAGGCACATCACCTGACACAAGCAGTAATTGCTGTGTGCCTCCTGCACCTGATATCAGATTGCTTTTTCTCTTTACAGCAAAGCTTTCTCAACATTTACACCCAGTCGCACATTCCGCTGCAATATCCTGCTAAGCACTAAATAAGTCACACGGTCTCGACAGCAAGTTAGCTCAGCTCTGAAAGGTGTCACAAACTGCTTTCAGTAAACTTGCACACTTGTGTTAGCAAAGCACTATTGCATTAATGTCTAAATAGTAGTGACATACTGTACATGACTGTGTCTGCGCCCGACATATAGTTCTCTTGAAACATATTGCTTTTTGCACCATTCTCACTTTTCCAGTTTACTTCTTTTGAAGCTATGCAAGCAACAGCAGCAAGCGTGGCATTGTTAGAGTTGTGTGAAACTGTAAATGAGCATCAGGTAAAGAAAGAACACGAGATATGGGAGCTATGTACCATAAAGCATAAGTACACATTATTAGTTGCTCTACCGTGCAGCTTATATTAGAGGCAAAACTACTTACCACATACAACAAATCAGCACAGGCTTTGGCTGGAACATAGTGTTTCCACTGTCACTGAAGCCACACTTCATGCTTTCACTTGGGGTTGACACATGAATATTATTTATCAATGTTTAATTAGAGCAGTGTTTTTCTGCTACAACTCCGTCATTGCTGCGATCAGCTTGCAGTGAGCAGGAACTGTGTTGTTTTCTCATGAGAAAGCACACTCGGACATTATACATGAAATATTTTTATTATAAACCAGGGAATGATAAACTAGTTTTCTCTATGACAGTTGCACTGTTCTTCTGTGCCCTGATTTTTAAACAGTTGACAAACACATAAAGTAGCCCTGTCCTTTATTTCAGCAAGGAGCACAGTGCCATTCAGTGTCAAAGATGTTATCTTCAACAAACACCAGAATACATATCAGTCATGGAAGACCAGGAGGCATGCTTGAAGGTGGTGGTAGCAGAGCATATATTCAGAGTAAAACTGGAAGGACCAAAAATGAATTAACAAATACAACTACTTTCTGCTACTTAACTGGTTACAAGACTAAGCATGGAGTCCAAGCTCAGAATGGAGTGAACTACCCTTTCTTCAATCACTTGGTTAACAAAGAAATAAGGGCGGTAATTTCCAGTGGCCGGGCCTACAAGTCCATTCGTATTGCTAGTCTGGCCCTACCCAGGGCCCCACTATATGAACTACATCAAAAATAAATACAGCAGCACTTTCTCCGGTAACGTATAGAACCCTTTCCCATCGGGAGGCTGTCTTCCCCACTTGTCTCCTGCACTCTGTCGCCCCATCGACACACGTGTGTCTCTTGCACTCTGTCGCCCCATCGACACACGTGTTGTCCAATTTTATTTCCCAGAATGTTCTGGTCGTCTGCCTGGGCTAAAAGCTGCGAGTAAACAGCTTGATGAGACCCACGCAGCTGTTATAAGGCAGGCCAGCATACATTAAAATAATATACATACATATCAAGAAGCAAATACATTTTTTTTTTCATGTCCTAAATGCAGCTAGCCGGATCATTGATGTAAGTAATGCAATGGAAACATAAGTATATCACAACAGCATCTAAATATCAGTTCTGAAGCAAAACAAACTAACAGGATATATTTACAGAATCACAAAAAAAAAAAAAAATACCGCAGTTAGTGCATACTTTAACAACGCTTTAATTGTGAAATTATAACAACGGCCATGACTGAAAATAAGAGAAGTTTATAACTGTGGAAAATACCATCGAGTTACATAATTACAAAACACTGACCCAGTGCAGCTTTAGTGGACTGATTTATGTCTTAATTTATTTAAAATTGAGGGAAGAGTATATTCTAATGTGTGCAGCCTGTAGTCCGTGCAAAAAAATGGTACCAGCCACTTGTCTGTGTTACGTGTGTTCACTAGATGTATATTTTCTTTCAGCAGGGTGGCATCTTTAATCATAGTTCTGAAGTTGTAAGGAAAATAATATAACAACAGAACTCAAAATTCATACATATCTTGAATCCTTACTACATTATATGTCTGGAGAGCTTCTCGAGTATGGGCTAAGTAACCAAAATTTGCTATATGATGAATGATTTTCTTTTCAAGGAGATAAATTTTCTCTGTGTTTGTTTTAGTAGTTGTGAACCAAACTAAAGAGTAATAATTCATACGCGAGACGAATAATGCATTATATGTCTGTAGTTTTATTTTAGAAGTTTTATTAGAAATTGCACTTGTCACTGACGAGAGCTTAACTCCTGAACACGCGTATCCAAGGTCCACTGATTCTTTCCACTGATGCGCTTTCACATGTCATTTATAATTGTATTCTGCCAAGAACAGCATAGAAAGGGCTGCAAAACCTCTATGCCCAAGGCGATTGAGGGCTCGGAGCAGGAGAGGATGGGAGATTCTAGTTCCCACACTTTGTACTAGGCCAGAGTGATGTTTCAACTGCTTTCTCAGGCACTCTGTCACCTCATCAGAGAAAGTAAGGAGAATGCGCATTTCCCACGGCACTCGGTTGTATTGTTACAAAGACACCCTTGTTACAAAGTGCTGTTACGTATCCCTGAATGACATCCATGTTAGTCCATGCAGCGGCATGGGTGGCTGTACACCTCCCCAAAATTGAAGGGGGGCAGAGAGAGAGAGAGTCTTGCCCATAGTAGAGGAAGTTGCATAGGCAGGTACTGGAGGCATGCATCTGTATGTAAGTGCAGACCTGCAGAATCACTACTGCACAACAATACTTGTAACATATTAGCTGGAAAAATATTATTGCACTCACCAAAGTATTGTTTTACAAATGAACACCAATCTCCATCAGCAGTAGCCATGCAAAACTCCTGAAATTCCAAGCACAAAGAAATGTCAAGAGGACGAGCTACAGTGTAAGAACTTTACCGTAAAAACCCGCGTATAATACGAACCCGAATATAATACGAGGTGAAATTCTGGAGACGCGAAATGGAAAAAAAAAGTTTTTACCGCATATAATACGAGAGAGAAAAAACAAGACATTTATTGAAATCGGACCTCACACTTCAATCACTTTCATCTTCAGCAGCGCTTTCCTCGGAAATTTCTTTGTCGGACAAATCATCCCACAGGTACTCATCTTCTGTGCCATCGAGGGCGTTTGAGATGCCGCACTTCTTAAACGAACGGCGCACAAGCTCCTCTGGGATGCTTGCCCACGCGTCCACAATCCATTTGCACAGCGTGGCTGGCGATGCTCGCTTCAGCCGCCCGGCCGGCGTCACTGCAGGCTCACCTGACCGCATCCATTCCGCGTAGCATCGCTTGACTGCGTCCTTGAAGGGTTTGTTGACACAAACGTCGAGAGGCTGAAGTTGTGAGGTCATCCCACCCGGAATCACAACAAGTTCTGTGCGGCAGTCGCTTAGCAGCCTTTTCACCGAGTCGGCCAAATGGCAACGAAACGCGTCCAGCACGAGGATGGATGGAAAGGACAACAGTGCACCGGGCCGTTTGCACCACACTGACTTCACCCAGTCGAGGACAAGATCCTCGTTCATCCAACCTTTTTCGTGGCATCTCACGATGACATTCTTCGGCAGCTCCTCACCTTTCGGCATTGTCTTGCGCTTGAAGATGACATAGGGCGGGAGCTTGCGGCCGTCTGCCGTGCACGATAGCATGACTGTAACCCGCGTCTTCTCGTTTCCAGTAGACCGGATACAAACTTGTTTAGAGCCTTTCTCATGGACGGTGAGGGGCGATGGCATGTCCAGGTAAACCGGCGTCTGGTCAGCATTGCCTATTTGCCCCAGCTGAAAGTTTTTGGTCTTTCGCAAAGAAGAAATCACGTGGCGCTGAAAAGCCACCAGCAGCTCTTCGAAGGATTCGGGCAGCTTTTGTGAAATCGAGGTTCGCCGGCGTAGCGAGAATCCAGCACGGCACATATAGCGATGTATCCAGTGCTTGCTTGCTTTGAAGGCGGAGCTCGGAATTCCCTTTTCCCTTGCAAGCTCCCTAGCTTTTGCTTGCATAAGCTCTACGCTCACAGCTAGATGCGATGCTCGCTGTTCTCGTACGAACTCCGTCAGAGCGAGTTCAATTTCCGGGAATGCGCCATTCTTTGGCCCGCGAAAGCTTCTTCGCATTCCCTTGCACGCGAAAAGGGCTTCTTTCTGTCGTCGCCATCCGCGAATGCTTCCCTCGGTGACGCCAAACTGCCTCCCGGCCGCACTGTTGCCGATGTTTTCAGCAACTAAAATCACCTTTCTCTTAAAAGCAGCCGAGTACTGTTTCCGAGACCCTGGCATCCTGCTCGTTCACTTAAAGAAAAAAGCGTGCACTTTTTCGCGAACCGTGGTTTGCACGAGAGCACATGCGCTTATGCTGTGCGCACTCGACGACTCAACAACAAAGAGACGACACCTCGACGTCGTGGCCACTGCGGGGTGCGGCCACGTTAGGGCAACGAAGCCAAGCCGTAGCCGCACATCGATAACAAAGCCAAGCCGTAGCCACGCGGCAACAACGAAACCAAAACTTCTCGCAAAACTTTGACATTTTGGTTGGGATCCGCAAATAATACGAGGCGGAAATTTGGAACGCTGAAAGTTGGAAAAAAAACTCGTATTATACGCGGGTTTTTACGGTAATCAAGCTAACCTTTGCTGGGCTTATCGAAGCCAACAGCAGAAGGTTTGAAGGAATTGAGCTAATTATCTGAACAATATATGAAATGCAGAAGAGGTTGGCAATAAACTGATGGACTTGTATAAAGACGCATGAAGCCTGCTCATCTTCATAAATCATTTTTAAGTCAAGAAACCAAGCTTAAGACCATAAGCTACAATGTGTTGGGTACATGAAGTACCAGAAAATGTTTAATTGAAAATTTGTCACTGCATGTCATACAGATTTAAACTTTATGTGGAGTGGGGCTTTAATGTACAAAGTTGTGAAGTATTTACAATCATAGATAAACACAATACTGAGCTCCAGGGAGACTAGTTTGGCAGTCTAACAGTTTGTGAACTACCTTACTGAAGATCCGCTGCCCAAATAAATATTTTCACCTCCTCCCAGCGTCGACTAGGAATGTCCGACAACATTTGTGAAGGAACTGTGATGATTTTTGCTTAGTACACTTTTACAAACAAGTCTTTAGGTGCCTAGAATGCAGCACCATCATAGCATAGATTCACAATATACAATAATCATTACTGGAAAAGACAAAGTCGACTATTTTAAATGGCGTTCAGGCGAGTTGTGTCGCCCACCTACCATTCAAGTGCTCCATAATTGAATTTAATTTACCAGCTTCATGAGCACAAAGCACCCAGTGATAGGAAACTGGAGTGACGTGATGCCTATCTTGTGTATCACAACTCAGACAACTCAGTGCGTATTACGAAATTTTTTCTTTTGGCATTCAAGCAATCGTGGCTAGAGTACAGACAGGTTTACTTTTAAGATTCTAGTAAGCAATGGATAAATGTCCGATAAGAATTTTGCATGAAATGTGTTTGCACAGACTGCAGATGCATAGTTTGTAAAAATTGACAAAGCATCAAATTTTATTTCTTGGTCATGCAATACAGCACTATGCTACCTCCAAGCTCTAAACTTTTACAAGGTAAAGAGCACCCTTTTCCTCAAATTATAAGGTGTTCTAGTCTTTGGGAGTGTTATTTGGTATACACTAAGTGGCTGAGAAGCAAGCCTTGTTGCCTGGTAAAGATGGTATATGCGATAATTGCAGTGATGCAATCGTTTTGATATCTGAATCACTCGAGAATGTTCAGTGTCATTGACTCTACTGTTTTCCTGTCGCCTTCTGCCCCGCATGTTCCACACACAGGCATCCGCTGGTCCTCTTCAGCGCAATAGGTTGATGTGGATGGCAGGCCTTTTCAGCTGCATTGTTAAAAAACAAAATTAGAACAATGAAAAATACTAGCAGTAAATGAAACGTGCACTATGGTTCATAGAAATTGTATAAACATAAAAATATGGTGAAGAAAGCCTCTGCAAACTGAGTACAAATAAAATAACTTCACAAAGGAGTCTGCAACTAAAATTGGAGAAAAAATTGCGAATTTCTTTGCCAAAGATATGTAACATCTTAAGAAACATGTTTAAAGCAACAGATTAAAATAACAATCATATGCTGTTCCACAGTCTAGTAAAAAGGTCTACCACATTAAAGGAAGGACAAGTCGCTCTTCTTATACCATGCTTGATTTATTAGCACCAAAATTGCGTAGAAGCATATTCTTCCTCAAGCAGAACTTTTTTCTCTCCTGAAGTATCTTCCTAGTGGTACTTGCAGCCTATAGAGAACAGGTTATATATCATGTAACCAGAAAATTTCCAAACTCAGAAGCTGGTGCCATAAAATAAAAACTCTTGCCACCCATCCTACACCAGCGGTGCCATGCTCCTTAACCTGAAACCAGGTCAGTGGCAAAGTAATGGGTGAGATATCATGTAACGCATGTTATGGTCCGAATGATTTAGGCACGCCGATTTAGGCATTTGAATGAGAAAGGCACACACATCCAGGGTGTGTGCCTTGTGACAACTGGCAACTACTGTGTAGAGTGCACAGTAGGGGAACCAAAGGTGCCATAATAATTTCACTTCAGTTGTTGAATCACTTTACTGGTTCAAGCATCAAAGGAGCAAGACGAAATTGAGGGTGACGAACCATGCAGGCCAACAGAAAGCACAGTTTTATGGTTTACTTTCCTGTCTGCCCTTTTAACAACTGTCTTAGCAACTTTTCTTTTTTTTCTTTTTAACCCTGTAATTGGGTTGGAAGTACATCGTCGACAGGTAGACACAAGCCAGGCAGGCCGAGCAGCGTGTGAATACTACACAATACGGAATTTATACTAACAAGCTCCTCGATCACAGACTGCCTGAGGGAGCGAAAATTCCTGAGGCCCTCGTTTGAGAAAGAGTTAATATCTGGTAGCCTAGATGTAAATATGCACGCAAAAGAGGTGACGCAGCACGCAAGCTTTTTGAAGGCATCACTTATCACTCTTGCACTCTCGAGGAAAGCAAATGCAGACGTGCATGCCACACAGTCGGCGTAGCGACATAGAACGCAAGCTCAAGACACCTGCATGCTCAAATTGACACCTAGCAATGAAAGCAGCACCATCAATCACGAAAGAATTGTTGCACTAGTTCAGTGAAATGCGCTGTTAATTTAAACTGCACTATCGTGCACAAGCCAAATCTCATCAAAAACCACATTCGTTTAAAATAATCATGACGGCCCTTCTCGTCACTAACAGCTTCATATTCTTGGAAACGAAAACATACCGCAGACTGGGGGGGGAAAAAGTTATACTGCTGATCGCTATCAAACAGCAGCAACAAGCTTGATGACTTGAGGCTTATAAGATGAGCCTTTCCATTCACGCTGAATAATTGCGAAATCGTTGAGAGAGAGAGGGAGGTATTTTAATGGCAACAGGAGATGTCTGCCTGCGAAATCATTGAGGTCCTTACCTGTAGTAATATGTAAACACAGTGCAGTGCCAACGTGCTTCCGTAGAAGCATCGGCGACGCAGTAACACGTCGCTTTTCTCCACGGTAGATTTCATAAACATTTTAGTCAGCTGATCACTATTTTTTGAGGATCTCTAGTGACGCTGGCACCTAAACTTCAGTCTGATATACCCTACGGCACTTGGGGCACATCAGAATGAAGCGTGAACCGTCACAAACGCGACCACTCTTCACAAAACACCACAAATTTTGTCACAAGCTAAGAACAGCTATACATTTTAAAGGGACAAGTTGCGTGCTGACCTCGATACTGCCGCCATCTTGCCCAGTGTGGCCAGACTTAGAGTTGCAAATAGGCAAAGAAATCTGCAAGGGGAGCAGCAGATGAGTCGTTAATACGGTTGCATCATAACCCTAAAGTCTGGATTTGCTGGTTAGCAACTCGTACACATTGCCAGGGTACATTACCTGCACATCAATCGGTCATTAGAAATTTATTGATAGCGGGCCGGGGCCAGTCTAGATACTGAGTATGAAGTTATGTTTTGCAGTTTTCCTGAAATCTAAAGTCTGTGTTGTGCCATTTAAACATTCCAGTTCAGCGGTTGTGCTAGTTCTACAGCATCTGACTTTCGCGCTCTATATTCAGTCTACTACATTTATTTTTGGCTTATATGAGGCGTGGGCCCGAGGTGATTAAAGGGATATTTGCAGTTTTCTGATTGCGCCAGCAGTCCTAAGAAACTGAGAATGATGGCGGTGGACATTTTTAAAGGCGTTTTGCTTATATATTTTCTTAAAGCAATGATGGGGACCAGCTGAGATGTAGTTTTATGCATACCGCTTTTTACCACCTGCATCAGTGACAGAGTGACTAAATGCCAGAAAAGCAGGGCTTAAAGGACCCATGAAAAGCTAATTACTAAAGCCATAAAATGCGCACGAGTAAAAAGAATGCCATCAATCCTCTCCGCAGCGTAAAAATCTTTAGGTAGCTTCATTATCACCGAACATAAGGACGATCAAAAATGATGCTCCTCCTCTCCTCCCTCAACTCAGCCCATGCCATCCATGCCAGCATGCATGAGAAGAAAATAAGCCGCGATGGTGTCCCACCCCCATGCCCAGTCCCACCTGCGTAACTTGGGAGCTTCCAGTGAGCCAGCGCGCCCAGCAAGCACCAATGGCTTCATTGTGGAGGTTTGCCTGTGGAGATGTGTCGCCCAAATCGGTTTCGAATGGTCGCCAGCAGAACATTTTAAAAATTATTTGTGAAATATAGGCTCCATGCAAAGTTTTTAAATTACACTTGAATACTCACAGAGACAAAGTTCTGTGTTGGCAGATTGCAATTATGACTGTTTTCTGAACATCTGATTCTGCAGAGTCAGTCTGTGTAAGTAATGAGGCCTTCTCTCTACCATGGCTTTCCCTTGTTAAGTGTGGTACTGGTCGAGGCTGACTTAGTAGTTCCAATACGAATCTCGGAGGAAAGGGGCGAGGGCCGCATGCTTGCATGCTATGTCCCCCCCCCACACACACACCGGTTAGGACCAACCTGTACCCCCCTCCCCCCTTGTGATTTACAGCATTGAAAAAGCAATCATTTAAAAATGCATTCTGCACTGTTCACATGCTGACATCAAAAAAAAAATGAGCTGGATGCAGTAAACCTTTTCAGATGTCTTCCACGAAGGATTCAAGAACCATAAGGCTAATAAACAACTGGTGCCTATTTTGCTTTAAGTTAAAAGAGATAAGAGTACCTTACATACAAAAATTCCGGAAGGTTATGGATCTAATAAAATATTGCCTGCCACCAATACTTCAGGGTAAAGATGGCATTGCTTTACTGTGCCGGGGTGTTTCAACAGTAGTTAATGCCAAAGTATTTGCAATTTCAGAGTTTCAGCAGGCTAAAAGACAGCCCAGTATGCCATCTCTCAACATGTGCATAGCATTTGCCCAAGTATAGTTTTTATACACCCTGTACCTAGTAGTCACTTTCTCGTTTACAATTTTTTCTAGCGCCTAATGTTAGGCTAGTATTCATGAAACATACAAGTAAACAAATTCTTCCTCATACTGAAAAGTACTGGGAATCTCTTCTCATACTGGCGATTGCACAGTTTAATTCAGTAGATTTTCATTCATTTCAACCAGCACTTCACTTTATTTTCACCTTAATAATAATTTCCATATTGTGTTGCCCAAGCAAAAACTTTTGCTGCTTGAAGCTTTTATTGTCTCACGAATAGTTACGTTTTTCCCCCATTAATAATGGTATTTGCAGAAAAGGTAAACATATTGCCACCTATTTGTTTTGCTTTTATTTGTGCTTTAATATTCCTGTTAAACTGTCTCCTGGTTTTTACTGATGTATTGAACAAAAAAAAAGAAGGCCAACAATTCATTTCAACAAGATTTTTTTAGTACTTATGCTGTGCATGCACATCTTTTTGTGTGTTGATTGTACACTTGCTTCCTAATTCTTATATATGTACTAGGTGCAGAAGTTGTAAAAAGCTCTTTTTTTTTTTTTTTTTCAGCACGAATGGAACTTTGTGGACTATCACTGGGGGTGGGTTGTGTACTGGAAATTACAGTAACTTATCTGGTATTGAAGCTGAGGGATGCTGGCAGCACTGCTATGCCAAGTTCGTTACAACTGTAGTTAGCTTACCACAACACACATGCTGATTTTTACATCTGTCTTCACTGCTCATCATCTGTGTACACAAAATTAGATCAGGTTCAGACGTGAAAAGTAGGGCCAACGGCTTCTGGTGTTTGGTTGGTAGGGAAACTGTCTTTGCTGTCATTTGCAGTAGCCATTTATGGCTCAGGAAAGTAAGACTCCACCTAGTTTCAGTGCTCAAATGTGTTTGCTGCTTTTTCCTCTCGCTTTTTCACAGGAGGGAAAGGGCCAGCAGATTTCACAGCTGCAGAACCTGGCCAGTAAGCTGAGTGACCTTTCGGCAATGAGCCAGCCATGAAAGACATTGGATATATGGGAACTTGACAAGAATTTCAACAGAATTTGTACAGTATTAATAAAAAAAATATTTATTCTATTAAAAGGAAATCTGCTTGAAGTACTATTTAACTGCTTTTAAGACTAATAGAAATACAGCAAAATGTAAGTGACATTAACCTAAGGGGTCTCAAAAATATTAATATCCAAAGTTTCATCTCATTCAAAGCAAAAACGAATCGTGTACAGTAAGACGGAAAATGCATTCACACAACTCTGTTAAAAAGGATGACAAGTTTTATTTACGGTTATGTCATTACTTAGCGTGCCACGTGACTGGCTATCGTGAAATTAATGATGTGCTTCTGCATGCCATCACTTCCTGCTTGAGGGCACAGTCACGGCTTGTATGTTTGTGTCATATGTAGTGGCATGGCAGAGTGTTAAGAACACGCAAGTTTCAGCACACTGTACAAATGCACCCTGGTAAAGAAATTTTGCAAATGTGTATCAATTGTGATCATATCAAGGCTCTAGTGTATGAGTAAGTCGTAACGTGTGCCTCTGAACCTGGTGCTATGCTGTGATAGCTGGGCATTGTGATCGGCACTTGCATAGTAGTGGCTACAGACTTGGAAATGAGAAATCTTTTGTGCAACTTTGGGAAAAATTGGAGTTTTGCTATTGAATGCAGGCATGTAAGGTAGCTGAGACAGAAGCAAGTGTATGCATAATGCTTTCAACACTGCTGTTCAGGGACATAGCTGCAAATAATTCCCTCCTCTGTCCATTTTAGGAGGCAACCTTTGTTCTACATTTGAAAAAATATATGGTGTCAGGGCTTGTTCTGAAGCCATGCAGTGAATTAGCACCTCTGAAAGTGCTAAGCTATGGAGAATTGAGGATGAAAGACTCTCTCGCCTTGACAATATTTGGAACAATATAGGCCAGACTGCAGGGACCAGAAATAAGCCTGAAAGACTGTATACAACAAATGCTGTGTAAACTTTGCAAGCATCAGTAACTGCACTCAAGCACATGGCTCTTGCTAAGAGTGATCGTAACCTGTAAGCTGAGAGAAATAGCAGTGGTTCAACTTGATTAAACCGAAGGTTGAGTGAGGGCTCTCCATGGTCATGCTATAGGTTTTCCATTCGTTGGTGACATCAGGTGCTTGGGTGCTGGCTTGAGCGGCTGCTTCTGCAGTACGCTTTGTGCGCCTTTGTTGCAACGTCTAAAAATATATGCCGGAAACAACAGATGGGATAAGAAAAAATCTCCTTCTCCACCATTACATCTCAAATAGTTCCACTCCTCCCTTTCTCCAACTCTGGGAGAGGAAAATAGGACATGTCACTGTGCATCCCATACTAGACCCTTGTTATCTCATGGTATGGAGCATTAGTGGGTGCATTTGTGTTCTGTAAAACTGATGCTGATGCATTACTATCTCATTAATCAAATTGATCACATCTTGTTCTTACTGAATTTGGAGCTGTTAAAATAAAATTTGGGGTGTATTACAGAAGCACAATATGGAAGTGGGGAGGGATATCCAAGAGATGGAGAAGGGGTGCTACACATTAGCCCAGGGCCCTCATCAAGCCCTAAGCACAGTTCTTTTTGGATTGCATATTTTACGGACATGACAGGCTACACTGCTATTCTGGACCACTGTGTCTGCAAATTTCAGATGGTTCTGGTGGTGTCTTTAAGCAGACAGAGAGATCACATACAGTTTGCTGCAAGAATTTTGATAACACCTGTAACAAGGCTTTGGTAAGTTGTTACCAAGAGTGAGCTGTGTTTAACTGTAGGGTGTCAAGTGTAATAATCATTGCTGTTCAGAAAGAGTAACAGGATTTCTAAGTGCATTTCGTTGCCCTTTGAACAGCCCCTCGTGTAGCAAACAGAGGCAGCCCCAAAACGGCTTGAAAGAGTGAACACTCCGTTCAAGCAATGATTGTTTGATCAGTACATACTATGCATAGGACCGACAGAGGCACATGACCAAACCAAGCCAGTGCTCGAACATAAATTGGAGCCCCTTTGTTGCTGTGCTTTTTTCAATGTGTGAAATCAGTGCTCATTGTTATCTTGCACAATTTTTCCTTTTAACAAAAAGAATACACCCTTTGCACACCCATCGGCACACTTACCATGAATGCTCGAGCACATGGTCTCGATGGAATTTAAGCGCTGCTCAGCACTAGCCGATGAGTCCGACAGCCTGCTAAGGTGGCTAAAGGCCGCGAGCGATATCCACCAGCCCCGAAAATATCGTGCAGCATGATTTTAGGCATACCAGCTAACGCTGAGCAATGTAAATATCCGTCCAGGCCATGTGCTCGAGGATTCGTGTTAAGCATGCCGATGGCTGTACATGATAAGCTAAGCTAATACAGCATGAAATATGCAGTATGACAAAGGCACAGAAGGATTTCCCAGTTAATGCCCATAATGTGGGAGACCAAAATCAAGATTTGTTAAGAGTGTGGACACACTAGACACAAACTCTTGTATGCGGTTTGTGAAGCATGGATGTGGCACGAATAGAGGAGCAAAAATAAGGTGGCCAACTTGAGACAGCCAATGAATTTTTGGGGCATTGGGCTATTACAATTTGAGCACAATTAGTACTATACCCCTATCTTTGGTTTTCTTCAGTAGGCGAACAACTGAACTCTGTCCTCCAGTGTGACACAAATGTCCAAATGCATTTCTATGTCCTCTTTCCATGTACTGTCGCACTCAATATGAGCTACAACGCACAATATGCAGTAGGAGCTCAGTTCTTGGCACGCAATGACAAACCTTGCTCAGAGTTTATTCATTCATTTGAAGAAGAGAACAGAGTTCATT
Organism: Amblyomma maculatum; assembly: GCF_055883805.1. NCBI lineage: Eukaryota > Metazoa > Arthropoda > Arachnida > Ixodida > Ixodidae > Amblyomma > Amblyomma maculatum. The sequence continues at coordinate 50,947 of NW_028146818.1, forward strand.
TATTATTTTTACAAGTTGTATGCTCTCTCTAAATGCTCACAGATTTATTACTGCGCGGATGCCACAATTGATTCACTCCGGATGCGTTGCAACTCGTATTGAGCGTGACAGTACATTCTGACAATTCAATGTAGCTTCCGCACCGCACTGTTAGCAGCCAGATGTTTTGCCAATCATGCCACCCACACGTGCACTGCAGTGTCGCCGCAAGGCTTTTGTGATTCCATAGTGAACTTGTATGCTATCTTTCTTGTTTGACTGCCTTGTACGCATAGCCATATACAGCACTTCCTGCATTGTCGTTTTGCCTTCATAGACCTCTTTGCTGCTGTGTATGCACTGTGGCACTTACCAGGTGAGAATCGCAAAGCAACGAACTCTGAATGCACTGCACCTCGGCAGACCAAGGGCCACAGATGTATTTTGTCGATTTGTACGTGGCAAGTGAAATGTCCATGGCAGATGTAGTACCTTCAGGTTCACGTTTATTGCACACATGATAATATTACACACATAACAAATAAATACAAATAAGAGGTCTCGTAGTGAAAATACTGTACTAGGACCTCCTGAACTAATTAGAACGAGTTATGAAAGGGAGCAGCAGTAACAGCAATTATACAAAGTAAAAATATAGTATGTTGCAACAAATATAATTCGAGAGCCAAGGGAGAAAATATTTATGCTATAATTATAGAATAATTCACATAAAAGTAACCTCAGACAGAACGATGGCAAGTATTATCATAGCAGAAAAAAAAAGTAAGAGCAGCAGCAATGTGTAAAGTAATACAAGAATAGAACACAAGTATGCATTATACAAATATTAATACGAATTGAACATGTGCCACAAATCAAATTTTGAAACTAACTTACAAAGAGGGTATCTGGTATTAGTTGGTGTTGAATGATTGAAGAATAAAAAAACGATATGAGCCCTTAAGCAAATGTAGAGAAGGACTTTATTTGACGCCCAGAGGTATGTGATTTCATGCTTTGGTGTGAATCCGATTTTGAAGCTACCGTAATTAATGTGCACTCCTGGAAGGGAGAAATTAATCGATGAAAATGCAGTGATACTGAGATAAGTATAGATCTTGACGCTATATAAATTGGAGAAAATTGTGGTCATTAACAAAACGATGTTGTACGCGGGGATGTTAAGTTTCTACTAAAAAAGAAAAAAACGCAGTGATATTGGCACGATTATGGACTGCATGTAATTGTACGTAAAGCATGGTTTTGTACGTTTCGTAGCGGAGCGATGTGTGAAGGATATGCGAGATCCCAAGTCGTAATGCAATAATAAAGATCCCTGATCAATAAGCAGACTTTTTTTTTTTCCCCCGAAGAGGTGTATGCAACCAAATGGCTGACATTAACCCAGACCTCAGGCAGCTAATGAAACGCATGGATAAAGCCTTTCTGCATGCACCACCCTCTAAATAGGCAGATATATAACCAGAGAGTTGGAAATAAAATTGTAGCGTACGTGGATGCCGACGCGCCAACAAGTGCGCTGCGCGGAATCGCCGACACCTTGCACCCGATCGAAGACGAGGTTGTAGAGCGCACACAACTTTTGCAGTCAATTACAACACGCCGTAGCAACCAGATTAGGCACCGCACACACACGTTCCCTGCGAGTCCGACCACACATCATGGGCCTCGTCTCACTTATCCTGTACCAAGGAGGTGGTAGTCGAGTCGAGCGACGAACGGCCGTCGGAGTCACCGTCGATCCGGAGAACACAGCTTCCGGTGAATCGTTCGGCGGCCCACGTGACTTTGACGACACTTCCTGGCAGCCAAGGAGAGGTTTTTTTTTGCTGCGGCGGTCTATTTAAAAACTGAAGAGTGAGCTCATTTAAACAAACTGCCTGTGCACTTGCGGTTTAACAGCCGCACGTTGAATGAGAGCAGGATTGTGAAACGAACGCAGTGCTGAGCGTTATAACTTTATTTTTCTGAAGAAAAGAAGCCAGTGACGGGTCTCTGAGAAGTACGAGGTGGCGGCGAGGGTCCTTCTCGGTGTTTTAAAAGTGTGTGTGTGTGTGTGTGTGTGTGTGTGTGTGTGTGTGTGTGTGTGTGTGTGTGTGTGTGTGTGTGTGTGTGTGTGTGTGTGTGTGTGTGTGTGTGTGTGTGTGTGTGTGTGCGTGTGTGTGTGTGTGTGTGTGTGTGTGTGTGTGTGTGTGTGTGTGTGTGTGCGTGCGTGCGTGCGTGTGTGTGTGTGTTTTGGGGTTGTCCCATTGCTTGCGTATAGTACAGTTTTTGTCAAAAGTGTACAACCCATGGACCGGGTCTTCGCTTCGTGTGACTTGTAGTACATTTGCAGTGTTCCGAATCTCGTGATGGTAAGACTATTTTTGTCCTACCCTCGCCCACTTGAAGGACGTCCACAAATGCTAAATCTGCGGCACTACACGGCTCAGAAGCAGACCTCCTGGGTTCTACAATTTTCACAAAGGTTGTACATTCAATGTATTCGCGTAAATAATCGCTTAGCGTTGCGTTCATTACAAGCCCATTGCCGGTAAAGAACACAGTGCTAAAGCATAATTTAGTCGCATACATTAAAGAAGAAAAAAAAAGTGCCATGACGCTTACTCTAGCTTGTGCCGATGTAGCAAAAGCTGGGATGGTGCGAAATATATATATATATATATACAGGGTGTTCAAAATTAGACTTTACTGATTATCTTAAAAAAAAAAAAGCAAAATGCCTTACGCTCATGCCGTTTTTGTACATTCGTAATGCGGCCAGGCGGACACAAATTGGGATAATAATTGTCCGCGTAAACTCAGTAATTAACTGAAATTCAATAAACTTTTTTTTTGGCTGAAGTTAGCGTGCATATTTATATTGAGAACTTGGAGGCAAATGCTTTTAGGGCTATTCCATTTCGTGAAATTTTATTACGAAGTGTCTAAAGGTACGTCCGACGGATCCATTCGATTCTCGTAAAGATACGGCGGACGTCGATATACAGGCTCATGGCTATATGCACGTCGAACGCGGCCCCATTCCGCTTGCTACGCGTGAATGGATCTCATCCTCTATGATATCAGCTAGCCGCGACTCTCGATGAGGTGCTACGAAGAGTGCATCCGTTCTAACATAGATCACGGTCTTCACTTAGGGTTGTGTACGGCAAACATCGCTGTCAAGCACATAGCTGCAGGCGATATGCTACGTACTGCACCAGCTCCACCAGCTGGCATCGAGATACGCACATTCACGAGCAGCTTTCGCTTCGCACTAAACTATCACCCCGATCTGCCCGTAATGCGAGCGAGCTATTCCTAGCATTTACGCTGTCTTAGGTCCTGCATCAACCTCTGAAGATCTAGCGCCGGCACAACACACACACACCTCGTCGTGCAGCTGAACATTCGGCAGTCCAAAGTATGTATGTGAAATGGCATTGTGCTCGTTCCTCACATGCAGACCGAGGAAACAGGATGTTTTTAGCTAAATTCTTCGTTTAAATTCTACCTCAGAGCCGTGGCAGAAGACATGCCGAATCTACTAGAGGCCTGCACATCGACTCGTCGAGGCGAAGACCTACTGCACCGCACCGCAAGAGTGCACAACCGGAAAGCCGGAAGCGTGAATGATCCGAATTCCCTGTGAACAGCAATGTTCTTTGGTATATAGGGGATTACTAGACTAAAGTGCTTAGGCTGCATCTTTTTCTTGTCGTTGAAGTTTGCGTACATGTAGTTTAAACCCCCGTATGCTCGAGGTTAGCGTGACCCGACTGAACGGCCGCGCAGCTTTGAAACGATCGGGATCGATATGCATGCATCGCCGGGCTTAGGTACGCGGTAGAAAATGTGCGCTGCACATTTCGTTGAAGAAGCTGACTCTTGGAATTTTGCAGAGTGTGCCATGCAAGCGATCGTTGCTACAACCACGCATCCATGTTCCCACGGCTGGCCTACCCCGAGGCGCATAAATGTTCAACCGTGGACGTATCAATGATCGAAGAGAGGACAGATTTTCACAATATTGGGCGCGAAATCGATAGCTACCAGTCTCAGTGTTAGAGAAATTCTGCCTTGATCATGCGCAATTCAGTGTTTCAGGTGTGGTCAGTAGATAAGTTTGAACAGTTCGCCTTTCAAGTCAGCGGCGCCAGCGATGGATCGGCGGAGCGATTTTCCACGCTACACCGCTGTCTTGCTAGAAAGCCTATCTAGGCGGCGTTTGACATTCACCTGCTTTTTGTTGGCCCCGTAATTGAAAGCAACGCCTTCAGAAACGCGTTAAATGTTCAAAAATGTATTCTCTTCAACAGTTTCACTCCAGGCTGTCAAAGCAGGCGGACGTTGATAACACAGTTGAGCACTCCAGTCTTTAGAAATCTGTACAATCACCTTCAGTTTGTAAAATTATTGGAATAGGTCACTTTCCGATCGCTGGGACATAGACCCTCATGACAGCGCTGTCACGTGAATAAGGACCACACCAGGCCGAAAGCTTGTCTCATATAACATAGCTAACCAAGGTATACCTTACAGCATTGTGTTGATTTTTATGGTGCCTAAGCGACTAATGCTGCCATGCACCAAGAACAAGGTTTAATGTATTTATTTTGTGTGTAATGACTAAAATGTTCTTTAGGATGTAGCTTGTTTAGGAACATTTTAGGAAACCAAAAATGCAGGAAATTTGCACGTCTCTCCTAGGATCATGCTGGGATGGAAAGGGATCTGTTGCAAATTGTACAAAATGTTTCCTCTTTTCTCGACTCTGGCGCACGTGTAAGATATGGTTTATTGTTAGTTCATCTCCACACTCCTTGCATATTGGTTTGTCCTCTTTCATAAGTATGAAGCTGTGTGTGAGGTTTGGGTATGTGTTTTGTGAAGATGACCTAAAATGTCCTCCATGTTGTGTTTTTGATTACTGCATGATTTCCATTCCTTAATGACAGGTTTGACAAGTATAGTTTGTAGTTTATTTCAATGTTTCAAAAATCCTGCCATTTCACTCTCACTTTTCTTTGTACAAGCTTCTTGGTATCTTCATGCAGCATATTCACCCTCTGTAATTTAGCATTGCGTCAAGGTAACCTGGTTATTTCTTTTCATCACCTTTCAAGACTACTGTCCCGATTTTATAAAGTTTCTGACGACAGGAACTCCTTGGAAGTCATAGAAATAAATGAGATCCACAATCATGAGATATCTAGGGTATGCATATACATGTCCATCGCTCAGTGGAATGGCGTCAGTACGCTGTTAGAACAGGTCTTGAGGTAACAACAACCATTGTCTGAGGTGGTCCTTTAATGGGCATTGAAATGCTATGTAACTACAGGTACTGATAGAACTCTTGATCATGTTATGTGATGATGCGATCCTTGCATGAATATAGGTATACGTTTCAGAATCTGCAGTGCACCACTTGACCATTTGCCACCAGTTTGTGTGAAAATGTATTTTTCATGCATGTTAACCAGTATTTAACAGATGACCCCTGTGCACAAGCCAAAAGTGCCACGAGCCAAATGTCACGAGGCCACACGACATGGCAGGAGCTGTTAAGCCAAGCTTTCAAAGTTATATTTGAAATATTTCAGCTTCAACGTTTCAGCTCCAATTAAGAAAGGTTGAGGCTTACAGAGGTCTATGCCAGGTTGTCTATCACCTAACAGGGCAGCCTACGACCGTATGCTAATGAGTATATCTTAGATAACAGAGACGTGAATTAAGGAATTAGTAATAATGTTTGTAGCAAAGGGCATGTAAATTAACGAGAATCCACAGTGGGATGTGCAGACAAGAACCATTAACGCTGGCACACCATACCCTTACAGGTGGAGATTAGGTTCAATGCAATAAAAAGCTGCGCTAATCAGACACGGACGAAGGAAAGGTAGGACGCACAGGAGATTAGGAGTCTCCCTAATTTTTTGTCTGCTCAAAGCTTGTCATTTCCTTCGTTCTTCCAGATGAGGAAGATGTGAAAATGATAGCATCCAAAATGCCAGAAACCATCGTTAACAAGGATGCTGATCCCAACAGCGTAAAAAGGAATTTCAGAAAAGATGGGTGACTAGTAATGCTGGCAACAGTTGAAACTAAGTAGAAAGGCATGAAATTGAAATGCAACATATGCAGAGATATGTTGCGAGACGACTAGTCTGAGGTGTGCGACATCTGTCTTCGTTAGTTTCATCAAGTGATTGGCCAAAGCAGATGGGGCTTGTGGTTTTGTGATAAGTGCAGTGTAGTAGCATAGATGCAACCTTGCCCATTAATAATTCGAGTGGAGTAAGTGCATTGTTTTGTTTTGTTCATGGTTTCCATGAAAACATTATGAGAAATTTTTTCCTAGAGAATGTTTGCTGAAATGTGAATATAATGTGCAATAAAACTAGTGTTTTCTTGCTGTTTACTTTTCCTTGTATACATTAGTTCTGTCAAGAAAACCACAGGCTAGAAAGAAATGTAATGGCATGCATTTTGATACTTGGCCCCATTGTGCTGGCTCAGTAGTTAGAGTGCTTGGCTGCTGAACCCAAAGATGCAGATTTGGTTCCAGCCACAGCACGGGCATTTCAATAGAGGCGAAACAATAGGCCGTTATGCACCGTGCAGTGTCAGTGCATGTAAAAGAACCCCAGATGGTCGAAATTATACCGGAGCCCTCAACTATTGTGTTCCTCATAGCCGTAGTTATTTTGGGATGCTAAACCAGATATATATCACATCATACTCTGAGTAAGATGCTATTCATGGTCAGTTAACCATGCACTAAATGATCAATTTTTTTCTGCACGGTACAGCAGCTGTTGTACAATTTTACTTTAGCTTTCATGAAGAATATCACACTGGCTCCACATGGCCTTCTGTTGACCCTTGATATGCGTCACAATCACACACCCGAGTATGTATTTGTCTAAAGGCACTTATGCATGCAAGGAGGGGACCGTTACTTTCCACTTGTCAGCACTGAAATGCATGATCCACATCATTTCTGTAATTCAACTCCTTGCTATTTGAACTGTCCAGCATTGATGCAAGCTTCAAAGAACTGCAATTAGCAAATTAATCTAAGCAGCAAACCATGCCAAGAACTGCTTCGGTTTCATCTTTAGCAACTGTTTGGGAACTAAAATTAGCCAAATGTTGCAAAACATAGATGAGAGGTTACAAAATCTAAAAAACAATGCAGCCTACCTGTGGCATGTAGGGTTTCACATCCTAAAGTGACATATGTAGCTATGAAGAATACCGTAGTGGAGAGCTCCAGACTAATTTGACTGCCCGGGCTTTGTACTTTGCATTGACATCTTGCAGAAAACAGAAGCATTTGCATTTCACCTGCACCAAAGTGCGACTGCCATCACTGGTATTAAACATCACGACCTTGGGGCAAGTAGCCTAACGTGCCACTAAGATGTCGCAGCGTGTACGTACATGCTATACATGTCAACCTTTCTAGCATTAAAGCTGTCACATGCATTGCAGATATTCATGTTCAGCTTTGGACTGACAAGTTTAAAAGTGTACTATTTGTGTTTGTCTAGCAAGAAAAACAAAGGAAACTAAGGAAAAACGAAAAAAAAAAATGAACATAATATGTTGAAAAAGCACTAGTCATTAACACATAAAGCATATTCGTTCCTTTATTAATGATAAAGTGGCCTTCAACAATAGTACAAAGCTTGAACATTTAGAAAGGTGCTGTGCCAGGCAGCTATTTTACAGAAACCTGAACCATTTCACCTGTAGTAATGCGCATCCCGGCGGTGTGGGCTGGGCACTTATTTTTCGGTCCACTCCAACATGCGAAAACTGCATCATGTGCATTCCCATTTTCCGAGTTTTGAGCTCTGTAGTACAGGCTAACAAATTGTCGATGACTTATTTTCGTCTGATTGTTGCACAGCGCGTGTAAATAAATTAGCACTGCACCTAATAAACACTGACATGCACGCGCAACATCGCCGATCATAAACGGACACACTGATGTCCGTCCGGACATCGGCGCACTCATCACAGCACTCTTCGTAGTCTCACACAGCACTCTAGTAGGACGTAATCCGTAATCACAGCATCTCACGGTAAGCACGAACCACACCTCCAGTTGTACAACAAACACGAATGACGCGATGCTTAGGCTAGAGACACGCCGGCGTTGCCCAGCTTTTTCAGCGCCGCTTGTACTACGTAGAACTTGCAGCACCAAACCTCAATGCGAGCAGAAAGCGATGCGTTACGTGACGCATCTCATCACAGATGGAAGTGAGGAAACTTTGAAGAATCAAAACTACATAATCACATAACGACCGTCGTAGACGTTAATCCACATAATAACGAGGACCAAATGAGCGGGCGTGCGGGCCGCGGGCTGGCTGTCAACACCGCGATTACATGCGCTTGCGCTCTGGTCGTGCTTGCCACCCTGCCGCGGTCCAACTCACGTAAACCTATCATCATGCCATCACGTAGTATATCACCCATTCTAGGCAATATTCTTGCCACTGTACTATTCTTTGTAATTTCACATTTCACGCATTCAGTATGCAGCAAGACCGACTGAAATACAGACCTGCACAGATAGCACTGCTCCAGCGCGCACCTTCTAGTTCATAGCCTTCGCCGCTAGGGAACGAACACTACGGGTAACCTGGCGATACTGTAAACCTGTTAATAAGAAGGGTCTATTAGTTCTGTCATTTTTCTTCGTCGTTATAGTTTATTTATCTGTCCACGCTGTAATGCACAAGCACCTGTTCTGCGCATGTGCAGCGAGTAACTGCAGTGCCGTCGCACAAAGCGGAATCGCGGTATGTCTTCTGGCGACAGAAAAACATTATAAAAATAAACACTGTCCGCTAAAATACAAAAAAGCAAAATTTTAGAAGTATAACTTGGGCAAAGATCTTTTTTTTTTTTTTTTAATTTGGGTACAGTTTGTTTATATTAATTTGTGATTTGATGATGATGAAAATGACAGACGAACAGGTCAACCGAGCGCCCTCAACGACGAGAAAGGTAACGAAAGTTGGCGCACGAGGTCCCATAGGACCCTGTTTTTTGTGCAGGTCTGTATTTCAGTCGGTCTTGGTATGCAGTACATACTTCTTGCCCCTCGCACGTACACCTCATACCAACTTCGATTTGGCTACATATGGCTACCATGTTGTTGCTACATCTAAAAACGTTGGTTGCTACAACCGTGCTACAACCTACAACCACATCTGGGGATCTCGGATCCGTCCGGCTTTCCCGACGGATCCCAAGGCCCATATCGGAGAAAAATGCGTTGGGTCCGTCGGAAGAACCCTACCGATCGGGTCCGTCCGCCGTACCTCTGAAAAATATTTCCCGGATCCGTCGGACGGATCCCGAAGAAAAACGCACCGGGTCCGTCGGACGTACCTTTAGCCACAGCCATTTTATTAACGCACCTCGCACCTGTGTCCTGAGATGCGCGCGTCTAAAATTTCGTCCCAGTTCGTCTAATTACGCATGCGATACAGCGGCTCTCGGCGTGAAGCACCTCCCATGTGCGAGGCCCGTTTCACATGCTGCGACTGGACTGAAAGTAATCGGTGTAGTCGGTGACGCCGCAGTGCGATTTTCGGTTAGTGCTTTCACATACAACGCGTTCACAGCGAATTCGGTCGGGCTGACACGCAGGGTTGCTTGATGTGTACAGCCAACCATTTGTTAAATGCGACATTAACACAGCAAAACGTGTATCGATGTTGCTAGCTTTATGCGCGTTTTTAGTGACGACAGAATATTTCGTATGCTGTTATTGGAATAAATCAGTTTGCATTATTAAACAACTACGTTGCTGCGCTGCTTGCGATACTTCACTTCCGGCGGTAGCACGTGACGGCAAGTGACGCGCCGTCAGGATGCTCCCCATTGGTCAGTCCACGGTCAGTCGCAGACCGATCACACCGACGCTGCGATCGAATTCCAACAAGTTGGAAACCCGTCGCAAGCAGTCTGCGGCTTGACCGACGGCCCTTCCCAGTCGCAGACGGACGGAATTCGCAGTGTCGCAGGCGAAAGTCGCATGCATGTGAAACGGGCTTGACGCAGCTGTTGCGTATGGCACTGCCTTACAAGAGTGTCTAGCGATCGGCGACCAGGATCATAAATGCGGAATCAGTTCTAACCGTGATAAGGGATTTCACATCTGCCTGACCATGTGGCTTGTACTAGCGCTACTCTCGGGATTAAAAACAGCATATCATGGCCCATTTTATCTCATCTATGTTTATAAGGCGGCACCAATCCTAGTTGCTAAGTCACAAAGTTATCGCTCGCTCTAGTCCGCTAGCACAGTGATTCATCGCTTTCGCGCGTCAAGAAAGAAACGGTGGCCGAGAACAAAAAGTGATCCGCGTCGCCGCTCGCTCACACTCTTGCAAGGCAGTGCTACAGTGCTCTAGAATATTGGGCAGTGTCTCGTGCGAGGGCGGAGCATGGGCTCTTTTGCGATGACTGCTGCGCCATCGGCCAGGGGGCGCTTCGTGTAACAGGTGTGCGCAGCGAGCCATCCGCTGGCTGCGCTGCCGTGAGCGTCGGCTCATCGTATTTGTACTACGTGGTGCGCTTAATTCGATATTTATTGCTTGGTGATCGCCTACTTGCTTAAGAATTTTCACATTTCAACTATAATGCATTGTTCCATGGTCTGCGCGGCTGTATGGCGCTGTAATGCCAGCGACGACATTGGTACAGTAAACTAGAATATTTCACTGTAATATTGGTGCGGTGCGCGCCACGAGCTTGGGTCGCACTTCGCGTGTGTTATGAGTGCATCTCGTGTTTCCGAACCTATGTGAGTCTATTGCACACACTTGGATAAATATGTTGCACAGAAAGAAATTATTCGAAGCCTGCGGTGTTTCGAAACTCGCGAATCTTAGAATCCTGTCCGAATAGCAAAGTGTTTTGAGAGCTCTTGCGTTGTGGAAAAAAAAAAAAAAAAAGAACGTCATTCTGCAGACAGTCATTTATTCAGGTTCCAAACATGGCACAACATGCAAATCAGGGCCTTGGTAGGCCGTACCGTCCTTGACCACAAGCGTACACTTCTGAGAAAAGAAATTTCCGCTGAACGACGAGCCCTCACCAGCAACTGGTTGTATGCCTGCAACAGCTAGGGCAATACTGTAGCCCACTAACATGTTCAATTACAGTGCCTCCGCCTCTACTGGATTTGAAATGTCTTGCGAAAAACTGTTCTCTTATAGAAACTTCCGCCACATGAGCTTCCTCACTCGATTTTGTAGCCGACATATCAATTTTGACAGCTTTTTCAGGGCCAATTTGCTACTGTCTCCGGCAACATCCAACTCACATGCACCGTAGTGGAAAGCTTTTTCTCAGCGTGGCAAGGCGATCCTTGACTACATTTCGGGTGTTTTAGTAACCAGGCTGCAGGATCTGCTTTTCAGCCATGTGGTAGTGGATTCATACTAAACTTCTGAAGCTCTAAATCTCAAATGTAAAGGCGAGCACCTGTCCTCACTTCTTCACTAGTTGTGATAAAGTGGAAATCCTCATTGGCTTTTAATACAAGCAAAACATGCAGCCTGGTTACTTTTGGCAATGACGGCACATTCGTTTTTCTTGGCAAAATCCCCCCTGTTGGGCTCCTCGGGACTGTCGCCGTCAGATGTCGGATGCTCTTCGTGAGCCAGCTTGTAAACACCGCTTCGCTGCATGAATTGTCTCTTCACAGATGTTCCCCACTTTCATTTTCTTTGGCAGCGACTTTGAAACATATTTTGGTGCGTCCGGAAATATGGTCGGAACGGCGTCATCAGTAAGTATATGTGACCGGCCTCTACTCTAGTTCACCGTTGATTGTTTTATACGTGCGCTGAATGAAAACTTGTTCAAAATAGCGCTCGCACACAACGCTTGCTTCGTTCAGTACTCTGTCTGCTTTCTTGATGTTCTGTGACCAAATCTCACAGCGATCGGCGTCGATGGATACACGGAAGAGAGAGGAACTCCCTTGCACAAGCTGTAACCGCTGTTGCAGCCCGGCACTGTCCCTTGTGTCGCGTCGTCTTTCCGTCGTCGTGCACGCATTGCTTAGATGTTCCAAGTGGAGAGCACAGACGAGGTTTCAACAACACACCAAGGAAGCGCAACAAACGGCGAAGAACATGCAGAACAACGAAACACGAATTCCTCAAATCAAAGCGCGAAGACGGTCTGCGCTCGTCTTTGCATGCAAGCGAATGGAGCTCGGCTCGGCAAGGTAGATATACAATGGTAGCGAAGGTTCCATAGACGCCCATTGGTCCAAAAAATGGCGGCTCATGGGCACCGCCATATTGGGGGGCAACTACGTATGAGTGACGTTGAATGACGTCACGCATACGTATGTTTTAAGCGCGAATTTTAAAGTGGTCTTTTTATAGAACCCGCCTTTTCAAGCCGGTATCTCATGAAGGCTGCCTTTCAGTGCGCACCAACCTTTGCCAGTCGAATGTGCTCGAATTCCTGCTAGTTATGGCCTTGCTAATGTGCAATTCGGAACCCAGTGAACGTTACTGGCAAAGAAGGCAGCATAGAAAGGCAGCAACACTTTCAGACGCTGGCTTACCTTGGCTGGCTAAGAATGCAATCATGCATGATTCGTAGTGGAAACCTTGGTGGAAATACTGGTGCTAGTACTTTTTGAGTACAAGGTATGATGCGCAAAGCACAGGCTCAAGTGCACAGTTTGCAATACAGTGTACGGCAAGTATGGTTTTCATATTCATGGTTTATTACAGCAACCAAACAAATACAGTGATAAAGCACAACAACAAAAAATACACGTCACAGGCAGCTCAAGCAGTAGTTTCTTTAAGCTGGCTATTCATCTTAATGGTCACAGCGCGGATAGAAAAAAGCCCTGCAGTTCCACGAACGTTGCCAGGTAGGAAATTGAAAAGCATAGAAGACAGTGCTAAGACAGCTTCAATTGAGGCAAACATGGCATGACATAAGTAGGCGCATCAACACGGGTCGCAGCCTTTTTGACGATAGATACGCAGACGGTTCGAAGTGCTTGGAACAAACCCGCAAGTCTCGCAGCTGTCATGGTGTCTTCTCCAGGCTGACGTTGTGGTAGAACTGCACCCACGCTCGGCACCTGGACGTGATGCAACGTTCACGTTATTCACAATTGCGCCGTAAGGAATACTGCATACTCCAAACGCCAATGCGTCATTATTCCTGTCAATGCTAACTGCAGTACATTATATTTCCATTATATCTGAACTATGGCAGTAAATGCTCGCCCCAAGTTCTCAGCGCCCAAGAGTGCGGTTACGTACGCTCGTCCTCATGGCATGCGGGTAGCTATACTTTTCTATGGTAAAGCTTGACGAGAATGAAGTGCGTTTAAAGTTACCCTAACGGTCATGCATATGCAGAATAGCAATAAGAAGACAGGCAGTAACTCCTGCTGAGTGAATTCAGTTAAAGCACCCTCAAGGCCGCGCATACACATGTGGCTGAATTTTGATACTACCAGTTGCGAGGGTCAAATTGGCTTCGCGGTGTTGGAAAACTAAACAGTGTTGTGCTCAGACTTGTCAGGCAGCACAATTGGTTTTAAATTGGCATTCCGGTCAGTGGCATGCGCGTGATTGCTCCTGAGAGCCGGGTATCAAGTTAACGCTGGTGATAGCCGGCTGCATGAAACTCACCATAAATCAGACAAATGGTGGACCTCTTTCGCACAGCTCAGCACTTAAAGTGTGTGCCCTGTAGTGTAGTACATAAATATCCCCGAAAAAATGAAGCCACATGCGCACGAACTGGTTACAGAAACAGAAGCGAACAGCCCAACGAAAGCATTCGGAGCATACCTAGAGCAGATGCCTTGTAGCAGACGACACTGACAAGAGCTCACCTGTGAAAGTCCAGCGGGAAGCGGTGCAGCTTGACACCGACGGCACTGTCCATGCTGTCGCAATGTGCACGGCGCATCGTTTCTTCACACGCTGCAAGCTCATCTTGAAATAAGGCGCTAAGCGCTTCAAAAGAACAGCGCGAAGCGTGCAAAGACGGAAAAAGACTTCGCACTGGCCGCACGTCGAAGGAAACGACCAAAACCGAGAAAACTGCCGCAGCAGTGCAGCGGGGTGCAAATTTTACAAAACGGTGACAGAGACGCGACGCGCAAGGACGACGAAAACTTCGCAAAAGGGGCATTTCGAGACTGGCGATAAGAAACCGCTTCGTGAGCTCCCGCGGCCACTGTGGCTGGGTGCCGAAACAAGGCCTGCAAAGTCAAGCTGCAAATGCACCGCACACTCATCAACAGGGGGCGTAACAAGAACGTTGCAAAAAATTAAAAATGAGGAGTAATGTTTTGCTAAAATAGTTTACCTATTTTATAAAACGTGGCATTAAAATATTTATTTCTTTATGTTGTTTTATAGCGTTTTTATTTGTGCTTTTGAATTTCATTATCTAAGTGTTTCGGCCCCCCCAAAGTGGCTGTGCTGCTGTCGCGCTAGACCGTTTTTGGGCCCAGCCTTCGCTACCATTGTATATATACCTTGGGCTCGGCGCACCCCTTGGCACACCTGTCACTGGCAGCGCCCCCTGGGTGTCACGCGCGCTTTCATCGCGGCGGCGACCTCGCTCCTCTATTGTTCCCAGGCGCGGACGACACACTGCCAAAGATGCGTATAGCACTGTAGCAGTGCCATACGCAACAGCTGCGTCACACGTGGGAGGTGCTTCACGCCGAGAGCCGCTGTATCGCATGCGTAATTAGACGAACTGGGACGAAATTTTAGACGCGCGCATCTCAGGACACAGGTGCGAGGTGCGTTAATAAAATTTCACGAAATGGAATAGCCCTAAAAGCATTTGCCTCCAAGTTCTCAATATAAATATGCACGCTAACTTCAGCCAATAAAAATGTAATTACTGAATTTCAGTTAATTACTGAGTTTACGCGGACAATTATTATCCCAATTTGTGTCCGCCTGGCCGCATTACGAATGTACAGAAACGGCATGAGCGTACGGCATTTTGCTTTTTTTTAAAGATAATCAGTAAAGTCTAATTTTGATCACCCTGTATATATATATATATATATATATATATATATATATATATATATATATATATATATATATATATATATATATATATATATATATATATATACTGTTTGCACTGTTTGCCGTGGTGCAGCGAGCAGCACCACGGCAAACAGTCCCACTTCGTCGTCATCTATCTTGCCGCGAGGCGGGGGAGGAAAACACTTCGTCTTCGCGTAACATGACCCCCGGCGGGAAACATGTACAGGGTGATCCACTTCTAGCTATAACACGGTCACTGCTTTCAGAGCAGCATTGCGTCGGATGCAGGCGCAATGTCAGTAGCGGGGTGAGAGGAAGAGGAGGCAGACAAAGAGGAGCAAGTTCGTACGTCACATTGGTGACTTTGCGCACCACACGATAAGGGCCACTGTAGGGGGAGAAAAGTTTATCCGAAAGGCCAACGCGGCATGCAGGAGACCATAGAAGAACCAAGGACCCAGGGTCATAAGATACGTGGCGATGTCGCCTATCGTAGGCAGACTTCTGGGAAGTCTGAGAGGCGAGGAGCCGACGACGGGCTACTTGGCACGCTTCAGTGGCTTGAGCAATGGCGTCACGTACACACGTAGGTGGTTATGGGGCGGCCACCAGGCGGGATCAGCGTGTCCAAAGGTAAAACGGGGTTCCTGCCAAATAGCAGGAAGAAGGGTGAATAACCCGTCGTGTCGTGCTTGGAAGAATTATAGGCAAAGGTCACATATGGCAGCGCGAGGTCCCAGTCGTGATGATCAGGCGAGACATGCATAGATAACATGTCCGTGAGTGTCCGGTTGAAACGCTTGGTAAGGCCGTTGGTTTCGGGATGGTACGCGGTCGCGAGCTTATGCTTCGTAGAACTTGAACAGAGGATGTCTTTTATAACTCGGGACAAAAGTAGCGACCGCGGTCGGTGATTAATTGGCGAGGAGCGCCTTGATGCAGAATGACGCTTTGTAAAAGAAAATCAGCGACATCCGTAGCGCAGCTCGCGGGTAAAGCTTGTGTGATGGCGTAGCGTGTCGCATAATCGGTTGCCACTGCGATTCATTTATGACCTGATCTTGACGCTGGGAACGGGCTAAGAAGGTCAAGCCCAACACGATAAAACGGTTCCAGGGGGACGTCAATCGGTTGGAGAAGGCCAGCTGATGGCGTCGATGGTTTTTTCCTATGCTGACATGTGTCACAGGCGGCGATGTAGCGCCGGATGCTGCGGTATAGTCCAGGCCAAAAAAAAAAAAAAACAAAAACAAAAAACAAACAAACAAAAAAACAACGACGCCGCCGTACTCGTAAGTGCGAGACACGCCGAGGTGGCCAGCTGTGGGCAGGTCGTGGAGTTCTTCAATAACGGAGGAGCGGAGCTGTTTGGGAATCACCAATAGAATTGGAGAACCGTCATTATGAAAGTTACGGCGGTAGAGGACACCATCCTGTACAACAAAAAGCATGGAGGGAGGAATCCGATCTTCCAGATGTTAGGCCTTCAATGATTGGTCTTAAAGATGGGTCACTGCGCTGTTCATCTCCTATGGTGGCGAGATATTGGAGAGGGCGAATATGCAGGGGATGGCTTCTGTGTCACCAAGATCAGGGGGCTCTACAGGATATCGAGACAAACAGTCGGCGTCTTGATGAAGGCGCCCCGACCTATACACAACGTTGTACGAGTATTCGTGAAAGCGCAGTGCCCAGCGAGCAAGGGGGCCGGAGGGATCTCTCAAGGATGACAATCAACAAAGCGCGTGATGGTCAGTTACAACTGAGAAAGTACGGCCGAAAAAGTAAAGCCGGAATTTAGCGACAGCCCATACAAGGGCGAGACACTCGCGCTCGGTAATCGGATAATTGCGTTCGGCGTTAGAAAGAAGGCGGCTCAGCATAGACGATGACAATCTTCGCTGTGGTGGTTTTGGGCCAGCACTGCACCGATCCCATATCCGCAAGCGTCTGTTCGAACTTCAGTAGAAGCTGAGGGATCGAAATGAGCCAAGACCGGGGGAGACGTCAGTAAGCTGATAAGCTTTGCAAATGCTTTTTGCTGGTCAGGTCCCCACGCGAAAGCGGTGTCGCTCTTAAGTAGGTCGGTGAGAGGACGAGGGACGCGGGCAAAATCTTTGATAAAGTGGCGAAAGTAGGAGCAGCGGCCGACAAAGCTGCGCACATCCTTCGAAGACTGGGGACGCGGAAAGTCTTTGATGGCTTGAATTTTAGCCGGATCAGGTCGTACTGCGGAGGCGTCAACCATGTGCCCAATAATGGTGATTTGGCGGCGACCAAATTGGCATTTTGATGAATTTAGCTCGGAGGCCGACTGTACGGAGCACGGTGAGAATACTGGTGAGGCGTTCAAGGTGCGAAGAAAAGGTCGGCGAGAAAACGACGACGTCGTCGAGGTAGCACAGACAGGTTGTCCATTTAAATCCGATAAGGGAGTCCATCATTCGTTCAAAGGTCGCTGGGGCATTGCAGAGACCGAACGGCATGACTTTAAATTGGTACAAGCCGTCTGACGTGACAAAGGCAGTTTTTTCACGGTCCTGCTCGTGAACAGCGATCTGCCAATACCAGGACCGTAGTCAAATTCTTTTTCGTAATCATTGAATGCTATGTATAAGAGCTGGTTATATTCCGAGAATTTTTCTATCACTTGGTTGATGGTATGAATATGATCGATAGTAGAGTACCCTTTCCGAAAACCTGCCTGATCTTTTGCTTCATTAAAGTCTAAGGTTGTCCTGATTCTATTATCGATTTCCTTAGTAAGTAGCTTATACGTAACAGATAGTAAGCTGATTGGTCTGTAATTTTTCAACTCCTTAACGTCCCCTTTCTTATGAATTAAGATAATGTTTTCGTTCTTCCATGGTTCCCGTACCGTCAAAGACGCCAGGCACTGACACTGTCACACAACTCGCCGACCAGTGACGTGCCCGGTCGTGCCACCTGCCAGAGCTATGCTCATATTTTCTCGCTCACAATGTCGAAGCCGACAAAGCCAGATTTTCTAGAAAGTGGGGTTTTTTAAGGCTGTCGAGATAAAAAAAAAAAAAAAAAAGGAAGCATAATGGGTGACAAGCGACAAAGATAATGGCTTCCAAATACGGTTCTCCTTGCGCATCTTCGTTCTTCTTAGCACTAACTGTTACTACCACTTCGTCTTCTGTCTCTGTTGTTGATCGTCGTCTTCTCCTTTCTGCAAGGGCATATATGTAACAATATGTAGTCACTGGCTCGCGTAATTGCCATCAATTAACTTGTGCCTCCACCTTACGCCTTCTAATTAGCGTATAGTTCTAAACTGCTGCTTTATCTGGCTACCGGTCGGAAGCAACCATCCCGCATACATACGGGTTATCCCACAAAAGTTGAGCCAAGATTTTAAAAATGAAAGGAACTTCAGACCTAAATGGAACCAAATGCATTATGTTGGAACAAGCCTGGAGTTACTCAGACTATATTTCACTTTTCCCTCAACTGACAGAATAATTATGTTTAATTCTACTCACTCAAGTATTGGCGGCAGACCCCAAATGGGATTCACAAAAGTTGTAAGCATCTTCCGAAACTTCTCAATGAATTGTTTTCTACACTATATACCGGGTGTCCCAGCTAACTTGAACCAAGGGATACAAAATAATACATTTGAGGTAGGTCAGTGAAACCAATTGCATTCAACTGCCAGCCTCCTTGCGCACTACAGGCAATGACTTAATTAGGTAATTATGTTAATTCTAATTTAATAAATATCGACTTTAGACCAAACATGTGAATTGGAAACTTGTAGAGCACCTTAAGAAACCCCCATTCGATTAATTGCGATAAAGAAAGTCTCACGTGTATCTTTTTTTCTGGGCTCAAAAGAAAGCCCGCGAAATACAAATAATACCACGTGACTAGTGCATTTGTGCGCCGCGATTGTGGTGCTCTCAGTCGTGGTTTGAGCGAACGAAATTAGCGGCGGCCGTGTCTCGGCCCCGTTAAAGCGGCAGGCCGATATGCCTGCAATGGCTTCTTCGCCCGCGTCAGACAGCCGGCCCATGTGACGGTGCAAGTAGCGGCGAGAGCGGCGAGACGACACCATGGAGATTCTAACAAGGCCTGCTTCTCTCCCATCAGCGAACGTCACGACAAACGGATGAGCGATACGGTATCAGCCACTGAATCTGCGCATACAGGCTTGGGTAAAGGGGCGAGATGACATCATGTGACTCGACTAAAATTAGCGCTGCATCTTCATTTGCCGGTTCTTTATCGTCATCCGCTTGTCGTGATGTAGGCTGCTGCGGTGGGTAGGCCTGGCCAAGATCGCGGCGGCGACGGGCGAGCTCGAGCTCGCTCCAACCATCGCCAACATTTCTGCCTGCCGCTGCAACGGGACAATCGGGTCACGGCCACAGCTGAGTTCGTTCGCTCAAACCACGACTGAGAGCACCACAATCGCGGCGCTCAAATGCGCTAGTCACGTGGTATTTGTATTTCGCGGGCTTTCTTTTGAGCCCGGAAAGAAAGATACACGTGAGACTTTCTTTATCGCAATTAATGGAATGGGGGTTTCTGAAGGTGCTCTACAAGTTTCCAATTCACATTTTTGGTCTAAAGTCGATATTTATTAAATTAAAAAATTAACATAATTAGCCAATTAAGTAATTGCGAAACAAAAAATTGCCTGTAGTGCGCAAGGAGGCTGGCAGTTGTATGCAACTGATTTCACTGACCTACCCCAAATATATTATTTTGTAACCCTTGGTTCAAGTTAGCTGGGACACCCGGTATATGTCCAGTGGTCCTGTTTCCGCATTCCAAAGAAAACCCCGAAATATGAAACCGCTACGGTGCTGCTTTCAAACGTGCAGTGCCTGAACACTCGAACGCAGTAGGCATGCTGCTTGCCGAGCGTGCCTTCTATGAAGCAGAATTAAAAAAAAAAAATAGTTGTGGTTTTGGCTACGCTTAGGTTCGGCTTGGAAGTAAAGACATGGCTTTTGTGCATAGCAGTTTACTCTATGGTTTCAGTTTATTTATGCCACAGGTGAATCAGCACCCCTTCCTCTCGTCGTTGACCGTTCTCATTCGCGTGTGGAAGACTTCTAGTCGTATGACATCGTCTCTAAACGCCCCGGAGTTCCGAACTCCGGGGCACATCGCCGTCACAACGTTCGAACAAACCTTCTGTCCTAGCAACTCGCTGTTGTCGTTCGCCTCTACAAACTACCAAGTTATCTGTCTTCTTCTTCTTCTTCTTCTTCTTCTTCTTCTTCTTCTTCTTCTTCTTCTTCTTCTTCTTCTTCTTCTTCTTCTTCTTCTTCTTCTTCTTCTTCTTCTTCTTCTTCTTCTTCTTCTTCTTCTTCCTCCTCCTCCTCCTCCTCCTCCTCCTCCTCCTCCTCCTCCTCCTCCTCCTCCTCTCCTCGCTCTTTTAACGTTCTTTCAACGCTCTTTCAGACAAAGGCTTTCACCTTATCGCACTTTAGTGGTCCAAAGTGGCACACATTTTTTTTCTTTCGCAATCTTGAATGCTTCATCGCTTCCGTAACTATCGGTAAGAAATACGCATTTACTCACTTGCGACGTGAAGCGAGGCCCAAGTGTCTCCAACTGGCAGAACACCCTATCGCTCCTCTGTGGCCTGTGAGACATGGAGGCCTTTCCTATGGCTAATTTTGTTCTTCATGGGTTGGCACCCGGGAAAAATACAGGGTGCTTAATTTTTTTTAGATATAATGTCTTCTCCCCGCTAGCACCATTCTCGTGATACTTTGTTGGGTGATTTGGCAAACATCCATTATTAATTTAAACAGCGCGAACAAGAAGACACAGGACAAGATAAAAGGAAGCCACAGTACTAGCGCTGACTTACAACTATGCCTAAGCCTTTACTCCAAGACCCAGAAAAAAACATATATGACGAAAACGAAACAATCACGTGAAACAACCCCTGGGTTCACCTGCTGCACAGAAAGTAACTTAAAAAAGACATCTCTTTGCTTGAAAGAGCAAGAGAAGTCTTGCTGACACACTTATTGTCCGTTGAAATAAGATACGATTCAACTATCTCTCTCGTCATCTTTTCTTTGGAGCGATACAAAATCCTAGCCTGGTGAAACATAGGAGTACACTTCTCCTCCTTCTTCATCGTTTCACACGAATGGCAATGTGAGACCAGAAATGATTTGTCCTTGACATTTTCCAAGTTGTTCCGGTGTTCCAGTAGTCTCTTGTTAATCTCTTGTTGGTCTCCCACCGTGTTTAGATTTATTTTTTACCTCCTAGAGATCCAGAAAAAAAAAAAAAAAAGACCACGCCTAAATTCGCTTCATTGTCCCGCACCTTCATCTTCTTTGTCCTGGAAGGAAAAGAAAAAGACCGTGCGCGACAACAAACATATAACCCAGATCAATCCTCTACTTGGGCATGTGTCGTCTGAGGCAAACGTACGTGTTGCTCAACCTACCAATGGTATTCAAGCTCTATAGTGATTGCGTTCAACGTTGATGCAGATAAACGCACCTTAGGAAATTTCACCATGTCGGCAAGCGGCTTCCACGAGATTCTCTACATGACGCCTCGCCTGAGGCCCAACAACCCGATGGGGTATTTACGCACCGAAGCGTACAAATATTTCCGTTACGCGTGGTATCGAAGAGGGTGACCTGCGCGGTGGTCTCTATGCGCAGGTCGCCCTTGACTGTCACGTACCTGATGGGCGTTCTCGTGTTCTTGGCGCTGATGACGCTGTTCGCCTTCGTATTCGCCTACGTTGTGTACAAGGAAGGAGCAGGTATGCGAGTGGAAGGTGCCGGTTCCATGGTGCACGTATGTGTGCATTCAGTAAAGGCAGCCTGCACACTATTGTGAACCGGGGAGAAGGAGAACTGGAGATGGAATTTGCCTACGGCACATTATAATTTATTTATTTCAATACCGTACTGGCCGCCTATGGAGTGGTGTTTTAAAACATGTCATGCGCGAATTTCTTGAAGGCGACTGTTCCTAATAGAGTACTGTAGGTCTTCTACTATCTTACCGTTTCTAGAGTGCGTGCACTGACATAAAGCAAACTTGGTGTCATTTTTCTGCACGCAGATAGCCTGCTTGCAAGTGGCGTGAACGGCTCTAGAAGAGAACGTGAGTACTTGCGCGCAGCAATTTGCGGTGCAGTCAACGTGACAGGTCTGTCCTATTCAGCCATCGTGTATCAGGTCTGCAACGACGACTACTGCAGAAACGCTGGTAAGTCGTTCTATTGACTCCTGCAGGCAAGCAGCGAAATCAAAGCATGTAGCCACATTTCTGTGCGATAGGGGCCCTATACAAGGACACACAAATTATGGGGAAGCGCAGCGTTTACTTTTGTGCGGCTCCGCTTATCTCAGCTAACTTAGCGGTGGCCCGTTTTGTATCTCGCCTGACACTCGCATGTGAGGGTTCCAAAAAGAAAACTGATCAGCAGCGCAGGCGGCGAGTGGTCGTGGAATGTGGACTGCCTTCTTTTTTTTTTTGGTGGAATACCACGCGTACATCAGATGCCAAAAGTATGTAGGCTCACCCTCCAGCACCTTGGTCGTTCCTGACCATACATGCCCAGAAGTAACTTCTGTGGCCTGAAAACTAAGGCTAGGAATATTGCTCCATCGCCCCCAATTCCACGCACAGGAACGGCAAAGCGGCACTGTAAGCATATATCCACAGCATTAGCCCGCTTAAAGAGCCCAAGAAGGGTAACCTCACTGCAAACATTGCTTGCCATATGCTGCGTAGGTTGAAATTGAACCCTCTTCCGCGCCTCCCACCCCTTTTTATTTTTGCACTACTATAATGTTGCTGTCACCACGCCGTATAGAAATGGTAGCTGTTAACAGGGTTGATTATTTTACTGTCTTCAACATGACGTACTATAGGCGTCAAGTGAAATGCGAACAGCGGAGAGCATGGAACCCAAACCCAGCTTAAGCATTCTGCCTGTCATCATGCACCATAGACAGGCGCTCTCATCCGGATTGCGAGTATTTTGCTTCTGTTTCTTTTAACGTTCGTTTTCTCGTTGTGCCACTGGAATGCCACTTTCATTCTTCCCAGAGATGACGACTTGCGCAGCACGTTTTTGCAGCCAGCTCTGGGGAGAATGAATGTGGCGCTCCAGTGGCACGACGAGAAAACGAACGTTAAAGGAAACAACACAGTTGCAAACCGGAAGAGCACGCTTGTCTTTGATGATGACAGGCACACTGCTCAGAGTTGCACCTTTTTTCCATGCTCTCCGCTGCTCGCATTTCATTTGACGGGGATAGCACCTTCTAGGAGGAAAAGAATGGACACCGGCCAAGCAAGTCTGTAGAGTCGAGCGCCATACGTGCTTAAAAGTAGAGTATGCGGAGCACCGCGTAGCGCCGGCAACGGTGCGCTGTCTCCAGAACAGTAGAACCAGAGTTAACGAGAAACACAGCGGAGGACGACGCGGATAATAGTAGGGAGACAGCGAAAAGGGCATAAGGACGAAAAGGAAGGAGTAGTATGCAGTGGAAGCACGAGGAGGAATATCAAGGAGAAGACTATGGCGAAAGCGGGGGAAGAAAGCGAAAGAAGTGTATACGGCAGAGGCACACGAGAACGCGAGGAGGAAATGGGAGGAGGAGGACAGAAAAACTCTGTTCCACATGGGACCGCTTATGGCTAACATTCCTCAACAGCCGCTCGCAAATTTTGCGTTACCGATCATCGTAATCGAAGGACATTTCGTTGGAGCACTGAAAACAGATCGCATGCCAAAATATTTACCCATGTGCTTTCCTTGATGTCAGTGGTTGTTGCCTCGGTGTGGCTATAGGTGTTGCAGGCCTTTTGTCAGGCTTCGGAGAGGCGACTCCAAATACCGGCGGTGCAAAGGAAAAACTATTTTTTTTTTTTTTTCATTACGCATCACGGGCAGCAACTGCGGACGTAAGCGGGCATACTTTATTTGCTTTAAAGAACCACTGATCTTGTCCTTTGTCTACCCTGGAGATTGTGCGGCTTCATCTCTGGGACGCGCACCCGCAGAATTGTTTCAAGGCGAAAGCATTACTTGTGAGTAGGAAGTGATACCAAAAGATAAATGCGATTTCGTATCAAAACTGTGATGAAGCCGCTTTTCGTGCAGTGTTCGGATTAGTGTCATAATTTCTCACTTAGCATCCATAGGGTCTGCTAGTCAATATGGAGGCTATACTGCAACTGCTTGCTGGAATAATTTTCTTAGCGGTACGCAGGCATGGACGAAGCCGACGCACAAAGGAACAGAAATTTTAACGAAGATTTAATGGAGGCCATAGTTAGCGATAGGAATCCGAAATGATACTCACAACATACCTCCACGTTCACGTCTTTCCCGGAATGAAAATCGGCTGGTTTTGAGGAAAGACACATTACCTCTCTCCTCTCGATGGATACGTGAAACGCAATGTGAGGGAAGGGATGCAGATTAGAGTGAAACACGAGACAGGTGACAGTGTTGAAGACGTTTAAAACGTTACCAAAACCATGTCAAACCAAAGACTGTGCTTTCGCACGTTTTAATCATTTTAAGCAGGGCTAAATCCCGGCTAACATTTTAAACACTAATCAATAGCGGAGTTACAGGCATTGGAATCAACCTATTTCCGTGTTCGATTTGCTTGACTTTTCTCTCCCGCCTTGATGGTCAGCCTCCGCAACCGAAATTCTTTCTGCTACAACGATATAGGCGGAGTGGAGTGCGTCAGATGCCCACTACATTGTACTGCCCTTAAACGTATTTTTTTCTTCTTGGGTCATTTAAACGGGCTGAAACGTGGAGGCTAACCAAGAGGGTTCTACTTAAGTTGAGGACAATTCCGAGGGCTATGGAACGAAAAATAGTAGGGGTAACATTAAGAGATGAGAAGCGTGCACAGAGTGGGTCAGAGAAATAAGTCAAGTTACCGACATTCTAGTGGAAATTAAGAGGAAATGGGCATGGGTAGGACATGTAGTGAGAAGAGAGGAGATGGTCGCTTAGGGTAACTGGATTCCAAGGGAAGGAAAGCGTAGCAGGGGGCGGCAGAAAGTTAGGTGGGCGGATGAGGTTAAGAAGTTCGCAGGGGTCAAGTGGATGCAGCTAGCACAGAACCGGGTTAAGTGGAGAAATATGGGAGAGGCCTTCGCCCTGCAGTGGGCATAATCAGGCTGATGATGGTGATGATTTAAAAAAGAATGAGGTAGGGGCGGGAGTTTTTTTTTTTCTTTTGCTTTGCTCAATGGCCGTTTTCACAAGCTGTTCCCAGCACTATGAACGGTAACGGTGACCTGAGCCAGTCACAATGGCTCGCACTACGTTGCTTTGTCCCTACGTACCTGTCTCCCCCATCACAAACTGACGGGGAGACACACTCACAGACTGTTGGCGACAGCGACAGTGTCTTTCGCGAATGCGCACCACTCGCGAAAACGGACGGGTTGGAGCGGATGCTCTGCGGGTGATTCATTGCATGGACCGATGTCACGTGCTTCCCAGCCGTATAGGCATCCAGTTATGCACTCGCCAATAGCTATACTTGGCAGCTTTCGGTTCCAAAAACGGAAACTCTTCAGCGCTCTCTCCCTTTTTCCCGTTGCCGGGTGCCAGCGGTGTACTACATGGGCCGGCTGCGGGCACCCCTGGACATGTGTGACCAGGTGGCCATATCACTGTGCCGTGTGACGGCCGGTCGCAACGCGTCCACCAGCAGCCCCGTGAGCATGGTCAATGGCCACCTGCACCTCCACGGTATCGACATCGATGGTGAGTACAGTTGGTCCTGCGGGTAATATTTGATAGTAAAGGTTAGTTTTCCCAAGTGTTGTGTTGCAAGAAATAAATTTTCGAAGCAAATGCAAGTAATATTTACATTTGCCCTCGCACTAGAAGTCCGGAAGCATTTTTTTGTTGTTGTTTTATCGCAGAGCGCGACAACACAGCTGAAGGTGGAAGCACGGTCTATATCAACGCGATAGCGTTAACGGGCAGTTTTACAGAACACCCAGCGTCGGCGATATGAGCGAAAAATCACTATCATGAATCTGGCGCGCGGTAACTGGCTGGTGAAATGGGCGGGCACTTATTGGTCGGCGAGTTGCTTTACATCTTGAGACCAATTGCATGGCCGAATTGACTTGCGCTGCCAATTCGGGCTCCTCCTTTAAGATGGCAGTGGGATATATGGGAAGAGAACTCTTCAGGCAATGGAATCTTTAGTCAGGCACACTTCTCAAAGGCTACGCAGGAGCATCTGTACGGCTTGATGTGGGGCTTTAACGCCAACTCAGCAACCTCAGCCGCTACGCCACCCGTTTCCTCTCGACCCATTTCTGTCTACCAGCTGCTAGCCGTTGTAGATGCATGGTGCTTCTCTCTGCTGCTACCTGTCACGGCTGGCAGTTGGCGCATTGCGACGACTACGACACGAAATCTAATAAAGAGCACAAATTAAGGTATTAATGATTAAAGGAGTAGTGAAGGGCGTGTTCACGTAAGAGAACCCGCAAGGGAAGCCGGCAGGCGAGAGCAATCAACGCGGTTTAAAGGCGAAGCCCAAGTGTCCCCCAATTGTTCGTTCTGCCCACGACTCATGCCAGCTCAGTACATTCCCAGCACAAACACACACACACACACACACACACACACACACACACACACACACACACACACACACACACACACACACACACACACACACACACACACACACACACACACACACACACACACACACACACACACACACACACACACACACACACACACACACACACACACACACACACACACACACACACACACACACACACACACACACACACACACACACACACACACACACACACACACACACACACACACACACACACACACACACACACACACACACACACACACACACACACACACACACACACACACACACACACACACACACACACACACACACACACACACACACACACACACACACACACACACACACACACACACACACACACACACACACACACACACACACACACACACACACACACACACACACACACACACACACACACACACACACACACACACACACACACACACACACACACACACACACACACACACACACACACACAGACAGAAGAGTGACTCAAGCTCACGTGTTGTTTTTAGCCTTCCTGCAATATATATATATATATTGCAGGAAGGCTAAAAACAACACGTGAGCTATATATATATATATATATTGCAGGAAGGCTAAAAACAACACGTGAGCTTGAGTCACTCTTCTTCGACAAGCTTTGCTAATCACTTAGGTACTGCTTGATATACTCACCCGTCATTTCAATGTGTGTGTAAGCGACTACTACGAAATTTTCAGTTGCTTTTCGGCCTAAACGAAACCGATGATCGACATATTCCAGACACCTCAGTGATGGGCACACCGCTTGTTTGGCCGGTACGCCTATACTGCGTTGGAAACGATGAAGCCGACGAACGCCCTTAATTTTATTCCCACATACGCTTGGATTCAACGCAGGAACCGATGAGTTCATTCATTTTGCCTGTAAAGGGAAGCAGAAGAAAACCCTCTTCGAAGAAGTGGCAGCTTCATCTGGGAGTAGATTGTGTATTCGTATATTTCTGCTTCACACTAACAGTTTTTATGTTGGTGGTCAGGTCCACGCACCCGCCCTGCACGTGGTAGCTGCGCGGACTACTTGTCTTTAGTGTTACTCTCAGCTGCTACTGGCGTTAAATGCTTGCCATCTGCGCTAGGATGACTGGGCGCGCTCATTCTTGTTTTTGCAGCAATGCTCAAAGAGCAGTATTTTCCCATCGGACTGCTCAAGCGGTTCCTCCATATGTGCATCAAATCGACGCGCAAAACCGGCAAGTACACAAACAGAACGGCGCCAGGCTTCCGGCACCGTCCTTTCTTCTTGTATTTTTGCAATATTTTGTATTGGAAATGCTGCCTCTCTCCGATTCGCACCCTGGCTACGCAGCAGCTGCCACAGAAACTGGTCAGGGAACAGTTAAAGAGCAAGTTTCTTCGTCGTCAACCATCTCCGATCTGCGGCGTTTATTTTGATGGCGCGGGCGTTTGCATGCCGTTGCAGCAAATCTTTGTAATATTATTCACTCAAAGCCGCCAGCCTTCAACTTTTATCGTCTTGTTTCCAACGGAAAACCCTACCAAATTTTTCCGGAACTTTTGCTGCCGCGCGAGTCGTCGGAATTCCTCTTCGCGCTGAAGGTAGGTGGCGATGTCGAGGTTCGCCTCGACAGTGAGCATTGCATCGAGCTTTGTGGAAGGCTGTCCGCCATACATAAGCTGGAATTGAGTTGACCTGGTGGTCCCTTGCATGGCTGTGCTATAGGTGAAGACCACGTAGTTCATCCGCTAACTTAGGCAAATGGAGAGAAGAAAATCTCCCTAAATGCACGCAGGCTCGGTGACATACACTGTAAAAAATGTGGGTGAAATTACAGGTATTTTTAAAGAAAATTTCTGTACCAATACAGAGAATATCTGCTCTACTTCAATGACCGAAATACGTTCACGAAAAAAACACCAGTAATTTTCTGTTTTCCAGCCGAAACCTTTATTGGAAGGCAAACAATTAGATATATTTTTGCCGTCTGTTTTATTTTCTACCGCAAACTGATTTTTACTTGAGTAGTAGGTAAATTCTGAATAGAAAGCGAAATGGTACGACAACACCGAAGACGCTGTCCGATGATCGGCTGCGTAACAATTTCGATTCGAAAGAAGATAACTAATGGTGACACATTGAGGTCAGTTGTTGGTTGGCTCATTGCTACAGTGGCATCTGTTACGCATTTTTCCAATTGCCTCTTTTCGGTGGCTAGGCAACGGCTGTTGCGAGGCCAGCCTTATGGGTGCCATCGCGTATTGACAGTGTCGAGAGATATTCATGAGATGTAGTTGGCCAGGCGTCCCCCTTAAAATAGTGTTCATTGAAGAAATTGGCGCTTAACGCAATTTTATTATTGTTACAGGCAGAAAACGTGAAATGAAAGACGAGTAAAAATAAGATATATTTGCATCATTATTTTTACTGCCACAAAAAGAAAAAGCAAATAAAAACAAAAAAAAAACGCCGTATAACAAATATGTTTTGTCAATTTACAAAAATGTTTCATCAGTTGTAAACAGAAAAAACTGTAAAATCAGAGAAAATTTTAAAAACAGAAAACATAGCAGAACAGAAAATTTCTGGCAAGACAGCTGCCAGAAAAGTTCTGCATTTAAAATTTTTTTTTAGTGTACGACGCGTCGTTCAAACATGGTGCATGTAGAAACACGCGAAATATGGCGGAAGCCATAATTCGGAGACAATACGTGCCCGTTGGAAGCCGCAATGAGGTGAGAAATGCGCCTCCATTAAAGTCGGATACAACTTAGTGTGCGGTAACCGACACACACATTTTCCTTCGCGACAGAAAGTAGTCCGACGTTAGGGCTTTTCTGGTTATCCAAGCGAACAAGGTAACCGCCAGAGCAAATCAAAAGCGCAAAAATTTCGATGCCTCTTGCTTGTCTGGTATTGTCAAATATTAAAAAATTATTTTTTTTTTTACTGTTCAGCGGAGTAATATACACGCCGTGTGCCACTGCCCATAGTTGCCAGATGCTGTTTTTTATAAGTTGTACCCGACTACATAGACAGCATCATTTGTCGCATGCCGCTTAATTTGCTCCGAAGCATGCCGCTGGAGCTCTCTGCAACTCGGCTAACGAGTGTCGCAGAAAGGACGACAACTAAGCGAATGCACAACTTATGCGTGCGTTGTGTCGCTCACTTATGCTTGTTCGGTTTGGGCTTTAACGAGCTTTGTTAACGCCATATGTAGCCCTGGAATGGAGCAGTGAAAAAGAACATCGATGTAAGAAGGCAAAAAAAAAAGGGGGGGGGGGGGGGGGGAGGGTGCTCAATCGTTGCGTTTTTCACGGTTTGCGCATTGCGCGACGACGCTCTCGGGGACGTGCGCATCGTACTCGAACGCAATTTTATATGCGAGTGCTCCTCGGTTAAGAAAGAAAGAAAAAAACGCGAACGGGCACTCGCAGGTTTTGAGCTGAGAGGAACGTTCGTGTCCTCATTCTTGTGACCACCGCCGTACAGCTAGCTGCATTGTCAGACTGAGGGCGTACACCAAAACCGCAGTTGCGAAATCAACGGCCTATAGTTACAAGCGCACTCAAGAGAACCAGTGACGAAGTTCGATCGGCCTGCTTCCGCTGTTCACGGGGATATGTGGGTCCCTGTCACTTGTCACAGCGAGAATTAACGCGGCTCTCGCTTTTTATTTTGTCCACCAATTGTGCGCCAGAAACGATTGGCGATCTGTCCTGCCGCGGAGCTCGTGAGATCTCGTCCAATATTTGTTCGCCACATTCAGAGATTCAGTCATTTACTTATTTACACTCAGTAAAATCAATGGGAACTCATTACTACTTACCTGCAGACCATTTAAGCAGGTGAGGCATATTATGCGAGACAAAAAGGAAGGAAGCTTGCGTTCTCCTTGTGCGGGGCCCTATAAAGGTGGCAGTGCTGGATGTCAATACCCAAGTGGCCTCTTAATCGGATGTGTTGCTTCAGTGCTTGCGCCTATTTTACTGTATTAAATGTTGCATACGTGCAGAAGCTTGATTGTCCTCGACTCTCTTGGAATCTGGCTTTTTAGGGGCCATTGTAAGTTACTCAATAGAAAAGAGAATAAAAAAATGCAGTCCCGTGGTAATCTGAACTACCTCATATATAATGAGCAGCGGCCATTGCGCTATCTAGAGCAGCCACAGCGCCGTGCCGGTCTCGCGAGAGACCATTCAAAGGGCGCCGCGTGAGCGGGAATGACAACACTCATTGGCGCAGGAATCAACGACTTCGTGGCCATCATGCGGCGTTTCGAGATGCACCAGTGGCCGGTGACACCCAAGACAGCCAACCTGACCAAACTGCTGGCCGCGGTCGCCTCGCAACTGGGCTACTGCCCGCTCGTAACCATCTCCCTGTCCAGGGGTTACGAGTCCCGTGTGCCTGTGATAAGTGTGAGTCATAATTACAGGGAATTCAGCGCAACACAAACACACGCAAGAAAGAGGACACCACTGGCGCTTACTACAACGGTTAAATAAGTGAAAGTAACTCACATATCATAGCCTTCGCGGCTGAAGCGCACGCGTACAACGTATCAAGGAGAGCTAGGCATCAACCTTATCAAAGCAAGCGTGACAGAAATGTTTGCTCAGCGTCATAAAGGAAAACCGACGTGTCACTGATACAATTCGAACCTGCTTGTTTTATACAGAAGGCTTCTGAAGTTTCACGAGCTGTCTGATGCCTGCCTCTGCCCAGAATCCTCGTGTCGCAGAACTGTGGTACACAGTTGATGCAAACCTTACACAGTGCAAAACAAGTCGCTCACCCTTATTATTTTCAATGTCTTTTGCATGTTCCCTAAGTCGGTCATTCGCGCAACGTCCCGTCTGTCCAGTACAGGATTTTCCACAAGACAGTGGTATTTCATAGACGACACTGGTGGCGCACTTAGCGAACTTCTGGCTCCTCTGACAGCCAACCAATTTTTGGCTTTCGCATGGTATACGACGGCTTAGCTGGGCAAGCTTGAGGGGAGGGGGGGCGCAGTAAATACCACCGATTCATTAAACCGGTTTGCCATTTTTTGAGGCCGTGAGAAACTTTGTGGACGTATACAACCACAACAGGCCTTTATTTTCCCGCCAATTGAGTCTAGCTCGCACCTGCCTTCATCTTCTTCAGAAATTATTCCGTCACTGGCACTAAGACCGATTCAGGGAAGCCGGCTTCAACAAGCCTGTCCAATTGGTTATTAAAGCTGGCTTGCATTTCATGCACGCGCGAATTCCGGAGTGACGACTCCAAGCAGAAACACTAAGCAACAGCCAACTAGCTCAGCAGGTTGGCTGTTGCTGCTCTATAAGTGTGAGTGCGTGCGGCCCGGTGGGCTCTCAGTGCGCCAAGTGCAAAAATTTGCAAATTCATAGATGCAAGGTAAAAAAAAGGTGGAGAAAGGAGACAAAAGATGGCGCCAAGGGAAAAAAAAAAGTATTATCGGCAATAGTGCATGCATCTAATTTTGCTTTTTCGATATCCCTGGTATAGGGTACTGTGTATCACTGTGCTAAAGATCAGTGCTACCGCGCTTGTGTAGTGCATAGACTGACAGGTGTGGACTGTGGCCAGAACGCCTTTGACAAAGGACGTGCCTGTGCGCGGAAGCAGTGGCGTTGGTTGGGCAGCTGCAGTCGCGGGCTTGAGGTCAGGCTGTGCGCATCTGTGCAGTATAGCAGGCTTACAGTGGGTGGACAACTAGGCCCTGCCTTTAGGGACAGGGTGAAGGCGCCAGAGGAAGGACAGATTGGGCAAACATCGTGACTTAACGCGGAATAGTGTGAGCATATTCAATTATGTGGCTTTATACGAAAGCACTTCTGTGTTGGCTGTACATCCTCATTTTCCATTTCGTAAGTGCGCACTGTTTCCTCTTCCCAGTTTCTTATTTCGCTTTTTCGTGCCGCATTCGCTAGAAGACAATTCGGTTTTGAATTTAGACGGCCGACGCGCGTGCCAAGATCTATCGCTTAAAAAAAGAAATTGCCGTCCAGTGTCAGCGCACCAGTAAACGAAAGCCACGCTGTAACGTCTTTTGCCTGCCTGCTCGTTTGCAGTTTATAAGAACCAAGTCGATGATTAAGTTACTTTTATTGCTGCACCTTTAATGGCCCTGGCGTAGCCAAATATATTGCACAAAGAAGCTGCGTTCTGCGTCGCCGCATTTAGAAGACGGGTGGGGTAAAGGAGGCCAGCTTAACCCGGGGGATTAGCTTCGGTGCTTGTTTAAGGTTCCGAGCACATCCGATGTGTATCACTGATTAGGCTTCCTTCCCCTTATGGCAGCTTGACAAGCCAACGCTCCTGCTCCGTAAAGTCGGGTCCCAAACAGACATGACCATGGCCGCTACGTTGCTGTTTACACTATCCAAGTACATCTACGATTTCTGCGACCGCTTCGCCATCTGCCTGCAGAGAGGAGAGGCAGAGCATATTGTCACTACCATCATCAAGTTCGAACAGCTCTTGAGCTTCGTGAGTTGGCCGTGCTTTTGCGGCGCCCGGGAGTTTCGCTGGAAGCCAACTTATGGGTGGATGTCCTTTGCTTGATTCCCAGTACATGCGAGCCCCGGGCAAGCAGTCGAGGATGAAGATCAGAGACATGAAGACGGAGAAGGTGAGTGCTCGCTGCTGGACAGTAAGCAGACTTGACACGCTGGCACGGAAGTATCCCATATCAAAAAGGCGAACGTCATGCTGTCCTCGCGCTATACGGTAGATGAATTGCTTTGATTTGTTTTTCTTTTGCAGATACACTGGCCCACCCTCCTCACTGCAGTGATGGGAAAGCACCTTAACATTACGGGCGAAACTGAGGTCGTAATTAAGTCCCCATATTACCTGAGCGGCTTGGACGAAGTGCTTGAAAAGAGCAGCGAGTAAGCGATTGAAACACCGCATTCGGATTATCTGTACATTGCCTGGCCGTTCTCGAGCAGCGTCTTTGCCGACCTCTGTCTATCATACATGCATCACTGCGGTGCAAAGTTTCATGCATTCTCTTTTCAGAAATGCTAAAGAACACTGCACCTGAACAAATTAGTCATTTAGTTCCGAGCCCATTTAAGCTCTGTAAATGCGTTAGTTAATAATAAGACCTTACAGTATTGTTATTTTTCAGCAATTGAAGACGAACGGGAGCCACACTATATTCATTGTGAGACGTACGCCACTATGAGCGGAACCGGATTAATTCGATCGCTCGGTGTCCGCAAACGGAAAAACATCCCAGTACGCCGGTGTTTTAGTATTTAGCTTTCATCGAAGTACGATCATCCCGACCTAACATGTAGACTTGCTCGTATTGCAGTATGATAAGTCTACGACGGTTCGCACCTGCTCAATGTTCTCGGTGGAGCCGCCGTAGTCCACTTTTATTATACTGGACTGAGAATGCGATGCCGACGTCTTTCCCTCGTTCTTTATCAGTCAATCGCTACAAGTATACCAACTTGTCCAAATTTCTGCTTTAGCCCGGACTTAGTGCCACCTTCCCATCAGGTTGTGAATGTCATAGCTGGTGCCACTGTGTCTGAGAATGTCGTGCCTCAACGTCCTCCAAGAGTAGCCGTTCTGGAAGAAGCCACCTGCCAAAATAGCCGGCAAAACGGAAGAGACGTGGTACGCGACCTTGCTTTCGCAGGTCCATGGTGACGCTGTACGTAGGGTACACCATCTTCTCGTGGTTCGCGCCACTCATCGTGAACCTGGACGCGTCCACGAACACAATCGTGGCTCCGAACACCGAGCAAAACCGCCAGTGGGCCAAGTTCCAGTGCCTGCTGCTGTCGGAAGGCGTATTCGGCTTCGCCTACCTGCATGCCTTCTCCTCCCTCCCAGCATTCGACGCTGCGCAGAAGGCGGTGAGCCGGCCATCAGCGACCTTCTTTTGTCGGTTACCGTACGCATTGTACGTACTCCTTCAACGTTGCTTTCAGGGCCTGACAGACTGGTGGCTGCTTTTTAGAAAGACAGGTCTAGATAAACTGCTTTAGGACAAAAAAAGACGTGCGGGTAATATTCGGGAGGGTCAAGATCACACCGATGATGCCAATTTTGGAAATTGTGGTCGACTAAAGTACGCATGTGTAGTTTTCTCCATGTTGTTATTACGATTCACAGCACAGTACGTCTCGGCGTTTGTGTGCGCGCGGCAGCTTCAAATGTACACTGCAAAGCATGACTGCATGTAACAGAAATGAAACCTGCTCGACAGTTTTGATCTTCGGGTTCAGATAAAGCTCTCTGCGCTTGCAAACTTTAGTCGTTGGTAACGCATAATTCAGTGCGTAAGCGTTCAACCTAATCTATACTCGTATTTATTTCATCTCGTCATAGACTTGCCCATCATTCTGTGAATTATTCGCAGTCGCTGAAAGCCTGGATTGGATTCTCTGAGTATTTCAAACGCAAAGACAATTGGCACTGCGTGCGCAATTTGTTCACCGTTACTGTAAAGTGTATACTGTTGCTTATCGTTGTTCCTCTTCGTACAGGTGATTAACGCCACGAGGATGATTATAAGGACGTTGCAGGAGTTCACGCTAGTAACTCCGTGGTTTACAAAGGAAGATGCGGCGATGGTACGAAAAAAAGTGAGAACGTTTTCCTCACTGTCACGGGTGCAAGCTGTGCTACAGTATCCAAGGTGTTTCAAGGAAGCCTGCCACTAATATTTAAAAGGAGACTTTCGGAAATATTAAAACTGCTTCTGCGGCACAAGTGTCCCAGTGTTGGCGGACATCAGCAAACAGGAAAGGAAAATGATGCCAGCTAGTAAACTGATTAACTATTTTCTGATAATTAACCTCTTGACTATTACAGTTATAGCTTCTAGTTACAATCAGATTTCGTAGCCGGCCACTGAAAACGGCCACGTAAGCTTTTAGAATTTCGAAAATTGCGATTGCTTCGGAAAGAAGAAAAAAAGCGCTCTAAGCACCACACCCCATATTTATGCCTTCATGCTCCAAAAGCCGACATTTTAGAATTTGTGGTCGGCTTCCGTGAAACGCCTGGAACAGGCGTGGTTATTGCTCCGCCTTCATTGATTGCGAGAAAGCGTTTGGCTCTGTCGAAATCTCAGCAGTCATGCATGTATCGCGAAATCACTGTGTTAGAGAAACTGGAAGATATCTCCAGCTGCTGCACAGCCCCCATAGTCCTCCATAAAGAATGTAGTAAAATCGCAATAAGGAGAGGGTGTTGCAAGGGGACGTACAGACGGTCAAATATTTAACTGGCATGCCTGACGGCCCCCTTTTCTGTTCTCCTGTGCCTTACGTCAAACTAAACTTGCCGGAAATCAAGATTAAGCAAGGGCTTGGTGAGCCTTTGCTTATACTTGGACTTTTCGCCGGTGTCACGCATACCAGTTAAAGATTTGGGAGGCTGTACACGGGCTTTTCAGTGCTATCCCAAGCAGCACATCACTATTGGACCACCGGTGGTCCAATGTTGGAAAACCAGTGTTTCAATATCAGACCTACAATTATTCAGAAGCCTGAACATGTCGCAGTTGGGAATAAGAGCTAGTAGAGAATATCTCAGTAACCGGCGATTTGATGATGGCATTGCTTTGCTACGGAAATCCGGATAAGAACTGAGAAGCATCATCAATGACCTAGACAAAGTAGAACGCTGCGCCTGAAAATTAATATGTAGAACACTAGACAGACTACGAGGGGAATGGCAGTTTATGAAAGGCCCTGGAAATGGTAAAGTAAAACATCTACGTTTATCACAGAAGATCCGGAAATAAAATTGATATAATTAAAAGAGTAAGAACGAGGTGGAGGGGTTTTGGCAGGGGCTCTCACAAAGCAATGCACGGCGGGCTCGGGCCGGCCGGAAATTTCGGGCCCAAAAATTGCTGTTTTGCCGGGCCCGGGCCGGGCTCGAAATTGCGGGCCTTGGCCGGGCTCGAAGTAGCGGAACCAGGTCAGGCTGGCGCTAGCTGGACCAGGCTTCTTTCGGAAATGACGCAATCCCGGTGTTAAAATCGTTTCAGTGGTTTATGAATAAACCACTACTAGTACTTTACGCCGAACAAAAGAAAGCTCATTTGTAGACCGAGTTTAATCAGCGCCACTTAGTGGTGTGTACAAGTAACTCTGGACGCGCACGCCTGGCGGCGTTCAATGACACCAGCGTAAAAGTTAAAAAGAAAAAGCGCAAAACCCAGCAGCGCGCCCTACTACAGTGCAGATCATATGGAGCGCTGCAACGCATGACACACGTCTTGTTTGCACGAGCACGCGCTTACTACAGACATACACAACACCGAGCTTGAGATTTTTCAGTCATCAGTAAGCGCCCTCCGTCGGACCTAGGAGAAGGGGCTCTGTATCATCCCGGTTTTGTGTTATCGCTAACGACGGAACATTTGAAGCCTCATAATAGCCCCTGACATTCAGTCGACTGCTGTGCACTCAGCCGTCTGTTCAAAAATAGTCTTTTTTGTTTGCCTGCCTCCGTCTCTTCTTCCCCCTCCACACCAAATAAAAAGACTCTAGGCTACGAGAAGCGCCATTGGACTCAGCGTACTGATTTTGGAATCTTCGGGTATTCAAGCACATGTGTACGCAGAATAAACAGGCGCTTTGCTTTTCGTCTCCACAGAAATGCGGCAATGCAGCCATAAATTCTTCACAATAATATCTTGCGCAAGAATATGCAGATTTCTGACTTTCCTAGCTGCCCTTGCCCACGCGTGCTCCTGTGGTGCAGTTGCTAGCGGCAGTCTCTCAGTGTGCGATTAAACAAAGGACGTGCCCCAGGAGCCAATTGCTGATAAGGATCCATATTTAAAGGCATGCAATTCATGCCTCTTAAACGTTCATTGAATACGATAGCTTTACATAAAATGTCATGCCAAAAATGTCTTGACCAAGCCTTTGCTTCTTCGTGTGCTTTAACTGCGTCCTTATCTGCTTAGAACATTTTGTAAGATTTTTCTCTCATATTGATTTGTTCTTATGCACCATTTAGGCAGTATTAATTATTAATTTAAAACTGCTATCAATCCTATTCAGTACTTGGATAGGAGAAGGTAGGTTACATCAAGAGTACACACGTAGTAGTAAACAAAACATTACACATGAAATAGAGTCATGACCTAAGGAAAGAAAAATTGTGAACAGCACACCTATAAGCGCTGATCCAACAGTTCAGATAACAGAGAGGATAATCACTCACGGTTCTTTTCCCATAGCGTATTATTGGTCTGTTTATTACATTTTCGCGCTGTTTAGATAAAAAAAGGAATACTTCATGCAGTCTTATGAAAATGCTTTTTCTTCTACGGGCTTGGAATTCTTGTTGCGTGTTATTTGGGATGTGGACTCTTATATGGCGTTTCCTGTCATTCAGGACTAGATTATTTATGATGAAATAGAAAAGAGTTAAGCATTTATTATCCCACCTTAACTGTACATTTTTAAGGTGTCCCTATACAGACTGACTTTGGCGGGCCTAGTCGTAGAAGCGCGGGCCCGGTTCGGGCCTGCTCCATGTCAGTGTGGTCCCGGGCCAGGCACGGGCTTGGAGCCATGGGTCTGGGCTGGGCTCGGGCTGCAAACGGTGGACCCGGGCCAAGCCCGGACCGGAAAATCAGAGCAGTGCAGTGCTCTTGGTTTTAATATAATTAATATTCGTTACCAGTATACCTCAAGAAAAAAAGGCACTATAACAGCTCTGTTTCAGCGGTTCTCCCCTGTGAGGAAGAAACTGGGATGCTAAGGAAAGGGCTCAATCGAAATTAGGGACAGCGCAGCGAGCTATGGAAAAGAAAATAATAGGCGTAATATTAAGAGACAGGTAGAGTGCAGAGTGGGCTAGGGAACAAACGTGCATTAATCAGTCTAGTTGATATCAAGAAGAATAAATTGGCATGGACAGGACATGCAGAGCAAAGAGAGGATAACCAAGAGTCGCTAAGGGTAACAGTTGTATTAAAAGAGAAGGCAGGCGTACGGGGGCGGTAGAGGATTGGATGGGCGGATGAGATAAACAAATTCGCAGAGATAAAGTGGCTGCAGCAGGAACAGGAGACGGTTAACTGCAAGGATATGGGAGAGGCGTCTGGTCTGCGGTGAACGTAGTCAGGCTGATGACGACTGCTTCGTCTGCGTCCTTGAAAGATATTTTTTTATGACACGTGAAGAAGGAAAAAAAAGGCACCGTCTTTCGAGGAGTAGAGTAGAAGTAAGCATAAAATGTTTTTCAGTACTGGCGTAGCGCATTTTCGAGATTGAACCCCTTAGCAACGTCTCTTCTCGGC
>NW_028146818.1:95000-112000 GCF_055883805.1 Amblyomma maculatum
GCATCTGGGACACATGGGGCCTCTCCTCAGTTTTTTTCCTTCCTCCATGTAGCAGAGGGAGTGCAAAGTAAATAAAGCAGCCAACGCAGGTACGATTGCTCAGGCAGACAAATCTGTTGTAGTGATCCGGCCGCTGAAAGGCCAAAACAATGCACTGACCCAAGTGCACAAGCGAGCTCCGGTCTTCAGTCGCGCTTCATTACAAGGCAGCGTAACTAGCTTGACTGGCCTAGCCTAGACAGTTGCGCAACGCTTTTGCTTAAAGGCCCACTGTCCACCCTCCGGTCGAAAATATTTTCTTCCCCGGTGACTTCGCCCCCAGAACGCAAGGCCGCAAAATGTTTTTTGAAAAGAGTAACAATAACGCAGTTACAGCCACCGCAATCACCCGATTCTGTCGTGTTTCTCTCTTTCCGTTCCCTCGCAAAGGTTTTTCACTCTCCTACCCGATCGTCTAGCCTCCGCAAGGCAAATTCCCCTTCTTCCTCCGCGTTTGGTGGGAGTTGGGGCGTAGCACTCCGCCTGCGCGAAAAAAAAAATGAGCGAGGGAGCGCGCACCTCTGGATTCAGTCGGGCTGTGGCGAGGAAAAAGCGCGCAGCGAGCGGTAGACACCCATCCTTCACCCTCAGACAGCGAGACGGACCAATGGACGTCGTTCACGGGAACTACGTCATTACTGCGGCTCGACGGGCCGGCGCAGGAAACGGGGAAGCTGGCTTCCCGAAGGAGAGCATGAGAGAGCTTTGATTTGTATTTTCGTTACTTTGTGACGCGCGTGTCACTGTAGCATTTTGCACAGACTATCTCCGGTACCTGATCGAAACACTGGGCTCCTTCGCTTGAGAGGTCCTTCCCTGGACAGTGGCCCTTTAACAGGAAGGGCGACAGGGCAGTTGCTTTGTCGCAATGCTAACAGAAGCGCGGAAGTTGTACCCAGCCAGCGGCTGCAACGGAACGGCTCTGGAGGTTGAAGGGGCGCATATCAGTGAACGAGATAGGCAGAGCCGGCTTTCTTTCTCTCCACTAGAACAACTGCTCGCTCCTGAGCGACCCAGATTTAGGTGAGCCGGTGAGCCCCCCCCCCCCCCCCCCCCCCCGTTCTAAGCCGCTCACTTAACTGAGCCGCTTTGCCCATCTCCACTCTGAAGGAAGGAGAAAACGAAACGCAAGTCAAAACGGAACTGTGGCTTCACCGCAATTGAAGTGTTTGTGCGGAGGTGCACCCTTTA
The DNA here is from genome assembly GCF_055883805.1 of Amblyomma maculatum. Lineage (NCBI taxonomy): Eukaryota > Metazoa > Arthropoda > Arachnida > Ixodida > Ixodidae > Amblyomma > Amblyomma maculatum. The sequence goes on from NW_028146818.1 coordinate 96,231, forward strand.
CGTACATTTAGGGTTCTTCGCTCTCGGATAAAACCTGACTGTACCCATTTTGCCCCCCCCCCCCCCCCGACAATCAAATCAAATAAAAATTTTATTTGTTTTCTCAAGAATAAAAGGGGGTGATAGGTAAAAGCCGCTTAGGTGCATCTTGGCAAAGCCCGGCCCCCTCTATGTACTGTTCGGCAGCGGTTCTGGCATAGTACATAAAACATCATGCTGAGTTACACTTCACTTCCATAATAGATACCAACATATTACGGAACGGAAACACTGCACCTGAAAACATTGAGTTCAAAATACATTGGAACGATAGTCATTATAAGACACACTGTATTCTAAACCCCATAATAAGAATAAAAAAATTCAATTTGAAATTAAATTCAGCTTCAAAATACCTGAAATATTGACCATTAATTCTTGAAAATACGAAAGCATGGCATCAAAATAAGCGTGATATAACGTCGGCGTAAAAAAACAAGTAAAACAAGGGCAATATGCAAGAAATCGCAAGATGCTGCTCATAAGTAAATGTGCATGAATTGACCGTACTGGCATCAGTTCCGTGTTTATATCGATAAACGCTAGGGTATTTAAAAGAACAGCAGCATGATAAACATAGACTGGCAACCATAATCTGTACGGCAAAGAGGCAACACATACACATCATCTTGACGTGTATTGTAGATGTAAGTGCGCCTGTGAAGGCTTATCAAATTCAGGATGCTGTGATTACATGCCAAAACTGACGAGCCGTTTAACACTGACGAATTTAGACTGAAAAAATTAGACGTTTAACAGCTGTTGTTCCTCACAATCGGGTAAAAGCCGATTTTTTCCCCGTTTCTGGAAAAAATACCCGCGGATCTACACTAAATTGGGAGGCGTACTGGATCCATTACAGAAGCAACTGCTGTGTCAGGCGTTTAATGTCTATACCGATCGACCTATCTTGATTTCCGTCACCGACGATGTGGACTCGCTTCTCGACAAGTTTAACCACTGATTGCCGGAAGAAAACCTTGCTAATGCAGGTGATGAAGACATGGACTATTGGCACGACGCAACTGCGAGCTACCTTGAACAAGCAAATGTCGCCTTGACATCGTTGCGCTTAGCTAATAGTAGCTCTGATGTTGAGAGAGCTCTCACTCAGCTGAGCTGAGATACCTCCAAAGAGCGGACAGGTCTCGTTTAGAAACCAAAATGCCGCGCCTGCAGATGATTATGCATGTTAACAAGAACGCGTAAAAACTCGATGGCCAGCTTGTGTGAATAGAACGTTTTATGTCACAAAACTGGTCCACAACCTTTACAGCCAGTAATTATTACCAAGCAAACGAGGAATTCCGAATATTTCCTTCAGAGCTCTGATTTTCTACCGCTTACCAGCCTGAAACAACTGTTACCCTCCGATTAACAAAACTCGATTGGTTTGGTGCTGTAGCAGAGTGATGCTATTTCAAAAGCTCTTGCATGCACAGCAGCTGAATTACGCATTGCCCAGTGTTTTCTGCTTGCCTCCGTCCTGTCGTTTCCGCGGTTTTCTGCTTGCCTCCTCCTGAAATAAGACCGGCAACATGGCGCCTATCGATGGCTACGGCTTACTGGTGTATGTGTCAGAGAGATAAGGGGAGAAACGAGTTTGAAAGGAAAAGTCATACTGACCTTCTTTTCAGTATCGCGCCCTACTAGCTGCGCTTAAGCTAAGCACGTTGACGTGACGGGCCTGGTCGGGTCACGAGCCCATCAAACTTTAGTCGAGCCTGCTAAACTCCTTAGCATCTTTAACGCAAGAATTCCTTCACAAATGGTGGGGCGGGCTTATTTTGCGAGCAGTGCTGGTTTCGCTTGGCCACGACTGGTAGATGGGTGTGAGTCATTTGTGGCCGCCCTTTCCGCACTAACGTGACCTATTCTTTTCACTTTAGGCGCTGGGAAGCTTTTGAAGGTGCTTGCACTGCACCTCATTAGTGTCCCGCACTTCGGTGGAAACGTGGAACCCCATTCAGACGAGGAGGTTTTGACGCTTGCGACAAGGGGGACGCCTTTCTATCCCTTGAGTAATTCTCCAGGCGCGTTTACCTCGAAATTCTCTTTTATTACATTTTTTTTTCTTTTACAAAATCAGTGTATAGGTGCTTCCGATTATGTGTGTGTCCGTATCGTACGTATGGCTGGTATTACAAGCAATGTAACCATTATCGACTACAGCGCTTGCTGGAGTTCATCGGCTCCCAAGATGCCTTGATACTGCCGGAATACTTGTTCTGTCACTGTTTCAGCGTGGCGCACTGCACACGTTCAAAGGCACATAAAATATCATAAAAAGCGGCCCCCATGACACGGGTATGCACACCTCATATGAAACTTTCTGGTTCGTCTCTCGTCTTTGCGCCCCCTACCCAGAGCTGCTGGGCGCAATTCGTGTAAGAAAAACAACACTAAAAGAGACGACAGAAGGCATGCAGTAAAGATGCAGCTTGGATGTCTAGTGCAACATCCATCGCAGACGTTGGCAAAAAGAAGGAAAGTTCGTGCACGCTTATCCATTAAGCAAATCAATTATTCCATCGGAAGTATCTAAACTACTTGAGCTTTTAGGCTAATATAGCGCTCTGCCACCTCCTCAGTTCACATGTCAGATATTCGAATTTTTGTTCGAATTACGATTCAAGGCAAACTAACCGATTAAGTTCTGGTTTCTTGTGGTGCAGCACGTTGGATAGGAAACCAAGTCATGCATTTCGTTCTTCGTTACATTTCAGGTTCCTACAGATGCCGGTGCTTGCCTACTACGTACTTTACGCACTACTGCCCATGTTCTTCCAAGCCGGTGAATGCTTTCTTTCCTCACTCAAGCAAAAATTAGGCATGGACAAGTGCTTGACGGTTGCTTCTAGAAGCGGTGGCATTTTTCAGTTCCTACGCGGTATTTAGCTGAAAGGCTCGCGTACTTTAACATGTACCGCGTTCAAGGCGCAGACCAAGCACGTACCTTGGCGCCATTTTCAGGTTCCGTGTTCGACGAGAGAGGCGCGTACAACGAATGGTGGAACTTCGAAAACGAGGAGAGCTTCGCGCGGACCGAGGACTGCCTCATCCAGCAATACCTTGAATCAAGCAGAGTGGATGCCTCGCAAGTAATCGCTGTAGTACTCCCGTGCTTAGTCATTGAAATGCGAATACGTGGAGAGGGTAATGCTTGTTGGTATCGAACATTCTCTCTCCCTCTGTTTTTTTTTCTTATATATAAGGACGAAGCAAAAGGAATGGCTGCGCAAGTCATGAACCAAAACTTCGTAATTGCTCCGTCGTTCAGGGTGAGCCTCCCTCGATCTCCGCTGCACGAGTTCTATGAGCTTCATCCTTCTTTCCAGTCATGTGATCTAGTTAGGCCAGCACCATCACTGTCGTAGTCACCCAGCTCTGACACGAGTCAGCAGCAGCTGTGCTGTAAATAAATAAAAAAAATTAGTAGTGGTTTAGTTCTGGTTAAACCTAGTTGAATTGCGAAAGCAATGGCGGAAGCTTCTTTTGCCTGCTGCATTATTCCCCTATCATGCCCTATCAGTGTACGCTTCAACCAAGCCATATATGGACGTGCATGCGTGTCTTAGGGGTAACGAGAACGCAAATGGTTCTGGCAGGCCGATTCTGATATCACCCTTCCATGTGAGAGGAGCGACCCAAGTTGGCAGCTCCTTCCCGTGGCATAGGGCTAACGTGAATTATATATCATGGCAGGCTGATTTTTTTAAGAGGAGACCGTAGCTGCGCTTCTTCACGGCGTAGCTGCGGTCACCCGAGGTCTCCCTTTGGCTGTCGTAGTGTTGCTTTCGCAACAAAACTGTTCGACCATTTCTCATGTTTAGAAAAAGAGACGGGTAGTGGGTAGAAGTATGTACAAAGGGCAGCGATAGCGAGGAGGGATATAGAGGTCCTATGTAATGCTCTTTACAAAATATAAGAGTTAAACGAAACTAACTTGTTTTCCGTTTGTATTTCGTAAATAGCGTTCACAACTTTTCTCCCTTTTTTCTCGCTATCACTCTTCTCTGTGCATGCTTCTCCTCGCTATACACTCCCTGCCTCCTTTTATTTTCGCCGGCCCTAGCTACGGTGGTTAAAAATGTCAGTAATTGTCGCGGTCGACATGTTTTCCTTTTGTAATTTTCGTTGGTATAAACCACTGGTACATATAGTTTTAACCGCGACCTGCCAACGGACTTGACGTCTTCCTGAAGCAGAGGTATGGCAGAGGCATAGCTCGCGTTGTCATATAAGGCGGTGGGATATTGCTCCCACGTTTCTCTGTTAACAACGAACACAACCCGTTTCCCCTTTTTCCAGGCCTTCAAGAATAGCCTCGAGGCGTCCGGTTACAGCATGATGGAGTTTAGGCTGCACCCTAATTTCCAGGCCGACAGCAAGCAAGCGTTCTACGCAGCACACATGACAGTGAGACTCGATTTATCAGAGCGCAAGCTAGCACTTTCTTTCGCTTCGAAATAAAACGGGGTTTTCATTTTTGTGCAGGCCCTCTGCGACGAGACCGACATAGCCCAGAATTCTTTCACTTATCGCATGTTCAACGAAGACCTCTTCGATTTCTTCAGGCAAGCGGCCTCTAAAGCGCCTTTAACGTGCGCGATTTGCCAAAATCCACGCACGCGTGTCATCACTGAGCGCGTCTTGCTTCTGCAGGCAGAACGTGCCCTTCTACAACTTTCCCACTTACGAAGACGAGATTTCGGACTGCGAGCCAGCCCAAGCCAACGAATTGTCGAGACTTCGGCATTGCCAACTATGGAGCACATACTGAAGAATACATAGTTCGATAAGGTGAATAAGATTAAAATATCGATATTGGACACAATTCTCTCCGGAACTGTGGGGCGAGTTGTCTTTGATTGGAGGCTCGACTACAGTCCGATGAGTCACCGAATTTTGTTGCAGAAAGAAATGTAGGGTGACAGTAGTGCCCTCATTTCCGTGCACACCCTCTCCGCCAAGAGGCATTCGGTAATCCGATGAGCGTCTACGCCAATAATCTGATAAAATTAAAGACCACTTCATCTCAGGTGCCTACAATGCCGCTATTGCTACGAGGCTGAAGTTTACTGATAGTGATCCTTCCATAGTTTAGTAATGGGAGTGCTTAGAAATCTGAAGGGAATAGTTTCTTCAAACGGATTTCAACGCTCGCTGAAGCACCGAGTCGTTGATTTCGTGTCTCCTTTTGTATAAGTATTCTTGACAGCACCACAACACCGCCATATTAAACTTCATTTCCGCGCTTTACTCACCTAGAAGTTATAATGTTGCAACAGGAGCCGGCGATGACTTCCAGCTGATATTATTGATGTAACATGCCGAGCTACACCTTGCCACCAGTCCCTTAATTAAATACATACTGCAGCAAGAATTTGAAGGAGGCGTCTATAGTAAGGCCTAATCGAAGCAAAATGCAAGGGCCAGCATATAAATAGACGCAAGTGAGGCAATCACGGAGAGCAGGAGTTCCTTCTTTACGCATCGCAGGGGTAGAAGCGCTACCATCGCTGATAATTATTTCAAAATATAAAAAATGCGCGAAGCAAACATACCCTGGAGGTGTTGCTATTTTATTCGATCCGAGAAAGCAAAATATGCGTTTCAGGGCAAAGAACATCACTAAAACACCACTTTGTCGCTCCTAGAAATATCTGCAAGCGAGAAAACAAAAAACAAAACACGATTTGGATGCTATTCACGCATGTGACCGTTCTCAGGATAAGTGACCAGATTGTTTTGTGTTCTCTTTTTTTTTTTGCCCCAATTTCTGTGAAGGAAAATAAGAAAAAGAAAATGGCTGAACGTTGTTTAGTTCGGAAAGAGCGCGATATGTGGGCGTGCTAAAAGCGACGCAAATGAGAAAAGCCTCTCTATATATACGCACACGAGCACGCCGCAGTGCTGTATTAAATGAAGATGTCTTTTATCGGCGTGTAGGAGTTAACCATAGCCGCGTTGACTCGAGCATCATAGAGGTAGTTAGGAAACTCGAGGTTGACCAGCGCCGCTGGAGAAGTACGGCTGGTTGTAGAGAAAAAATTACAAGTATTTTTTTTAACCGAAAGTGGCTAATATGGTGTCAATCAAATCTCATATTTCAAAAATTAATGTTTTTATTTTAAGATAGAGATATCTTTACAAGTGTTATTCAAGGTTTTCAAATGTATTTCATAAAAAAAAAAAAATAGTTTGACAGCGCATAATTTGTTATTCGAACTGTGCTGAAAAAGTGTCGTGTCGTGCATTTCATAAAATTTTATACGTAATATATTTTTTTTCCAGAGAAAAAAAATGTCTAGTGAAAGCCTGTTCCCTATGCTGTTACAAAGAATGCATTTGTTTTTCGTCAAACGCCGTAACTACAAGAACGGGGTTAGCCGACTGCATCGTGGTGGACTGAGGCCTCAGAGGCTTGTGTTCTTGCCGCCAAGCAGAGCCGGCACGCGAAGACCAGGGGTTTTGGTTGAGCATAAGTTACTGCGTCCGACAGCACATTGAGGGCACTGTTTGACGAGAATAAAACGCCGCAGTGACGGGGGGCGGATGGCAAAGGGTGGGAAGAGCGGGCAGAGCAACGTTACAGTGCTCTAGAGCAACGTGATCCCTACTGCGTGTTCGCCTTGCGTTTCCGCTTTGTTCATATCTCTTTCTGTGTCTGTTAAAGGCTTAGCAGCTTCGAGGTACGCACTCTGTGCTCAAAAGCGAAGCACCTCGTGATAACCTATACTTACCATTGCCTCCTTCAGTTTAAAGACAGAATTCTGAAAATATGGTTTTACGCTGCGGGGCCGGGGCATTTTTAGGGAACTCAGGCGGTACTACAAGCCGAGCTGTCTCAGGGCTTGTACTATACCGTCTGAGCTAGCGCCGTCAACCCAAAGTCTCACAGCGGTTTCAATATTTGAAGTTTTCTTCGGTATGGTATATCTTCAAAATACACGATACTTTAAACATGTATTTTCGATACCAATACTCCGATACTTTCACTTTCAGCACACGATACCTAATACCGATACACAAAACGTATCTAAATATAGTATCGATGATACAGCCCATCGGATATTTTTTTGCACACATTTAGACAAGGGAACGCTGAGCTCCAAAGGCTAAAGAAAAAAAAAAAATGTTACGAATCACTGAAAACGATGAGTACAAAGGACATGTTAGCTCATTTTTTTCTTTTTGCATCGCTTAAAACGAGGAAAGAATAGAAATTATGCTGGCAATACCTTATAAATAACGAATTATAAAGCTGAAGTTCTATAGATATGACAGATACATGTATCTTCGATACTGCCCATGACTGCTATAATCCAGCCCTAAAAAGCTAGCAGGAGCTTTCGACGGGCGAACGAAGACACGCTCGCGCTCACCTTCACCCGGTGTGTCGTAAACTGAACCAGCTGACCACGCGCGACGACCGGAGGAGGTACGTGAGCGTCGTGGAGAGAGAAAATGCGGAGGGAGAATCATTGCAGGAGCAGCCATGCCCACTTCAAGAAAAGCGACGTCCAGACATCTCCGAAATTCTTTCCTGTCTCCATGGTTCGTTTCCTTTGCCTCCGCTGCAAACTTCTTCAGTTTTGCGGTTCACTTTCTTTTGCGTGGTAGTACAGCATTTTGTGTCAGGCGTTGAAGTGATTTCATTGCGTGTATTCGGTCGTCCCATTTGCAGCTGAGTAGCTAGAAAAGGTATTGGTGTAATCGCAAACCTGCAAACCACACACACAAAAGAAATCAGTGCTTAATATTTGCGTTAGTTAAATATGCCCATCGGATATTTTTTGCACACATTTAGACAAGGGAACGCTGAGCTCCAAAGGCTAAAGAAAAAAAAAAAATGTTACGAATCACTGAAAACGATGAGTACAAAGCACATGTTAGCTCTTTTTTTTTTTTTGCATCGCTTAATACGAGGAAAGAAACAATATATATGAATAGAAATTATGCTGGCAATGCCTTATAAATAACGAACGACAGAGCTGAAGTTTTATAGATATAACAGAATTATAAGCTAATAATCCAGTCCACAGCATGGGAATTCGCGAACGATGGAGAGCTCCAAAATGCCGCACAACCTATCGAGAACAAATTTCCGACGAAATTTTCAACGATTATTTAATTTTCTTGATAAAGAGGGCATTGACATATTCAATATATCTCTCTCAGATATGTAAAATGATTTAACGCAATACGTTAAGGGCCCCGTGTCGCAGATGTCGGCAATGTGGTTGTAATGCGAAAGTCAGAAGAATGTAAATAAGCAATAAATGTTGTCCGGAACCCGCGAGCATGCAGCCGGTATTGCTTTTGTCCGAATAAGGTGGACTTGATGTATACATTGCTTTATGACTGCCCGCTGATGTTTAGGAATGCGTAATCACAAAGGAAGTATTTACGGAAGTACTTGTTAAGCGAGTAGCAAAGAACATTTCGGCTTTGCTCACCTGCTATGCGACGCTCACTGGAAAATGCCTTCGATCGTACAGCACTGCTGCATCGGATGCCGTTAGCCGCCGCCCGCGGTTAAAAACCTTATACATCCATCCATCGATTTTAAAGGATTGGGGTATAAACGCTATCACGTTGAACTCTTAAAGGCGAAGCTTAACCGTTATCTAATTTTGCCGCACATTCTTCCCTTTCTGAATATACATAAGCATTTATTTATTTTTTTCATTTTTAAGACTGAACGTATTATGTTCTAGAGATGTTCATAAATTCTGCTTTATGGAGGCTGTACTGTCAGGTGCTCACCATATATAGTGTTTTCATTTCGCCTTGTAAAATAAAACATTTTTATTGCCCCACTTTGCTACTGTTCGGGAGGAATTCTCAAGCGAAGGTACGCGGCTTTGCCCTCGGACTCCTCCAACTCTTTCGTGGAAAAAAAAAAGTATGTGTATACACGTATATATGGATATATATGTCGCGTGCGCCGCACCGCTTCGTCAATAAGTAGTGATCAAGCAGGGCCGTGTCGGATATAAGATCTTCACAGGTAGAGTATCGAGGAATGCAACTACACTCCTGTTGAGCGCAGAAGGGACAAGTGGCTCGCCAAAACTTTCCATTCGATAACGAATCTTTGAACGTCAAATGAAAACAGCAGCCAATACTACTTCAATACTAACTCAACTCCATTGCAATAAGCAGGACTGGAAATAAAAAGTGTGGAGTACATTGTTAAAAAGTAAACAAAAGCCCTCCGTGCAAAAAAAAAAAAAAAAAAAAAACCAACAAAACATGCACTGCTTCAGCAAACGAAGAATGTGTTTTTTTTTTTTTTTTTAATGCGCTTACGAAGCAAAATTTGGGAACGTACCTCGTAAGGTGCCGATGTCGACGTCATCACGGCGCATAGCTCGCACCCACAATAATTCTGCGGGCCGCGTCACACTGCAAAGAAAACAGTCCAAGGGGCGATGACAGGGTCGTTCGACGTATTGCCGTTTTATACTTCTATGAATAACATACAGGTCTGTGATTTTACTCGCAAAGTTTTAGTGCCTAGCGCGCGGCGCATATTGAAAAAAAAAAAAAAAAAAAACGCGATAGAAATCGGAATCGGGAAGCTCCTCTCATCGAGAGCGACCACCATTTTGGAATGCTCGTATGACGTCACAAAGTATACACGGCGGAGCGTCGTCTGCAATGCAGGCTGAAAGGACACGTCTCTTTTCTTTTGTGGACGATTGACACAGTGGTCGTCCCTCACGCAGAAGTGTTTGATGAAGATGTTACCGCACGAAGAGCAAGACATGTTTTCTTCAGCATAAGGCACGGTCACAGTCAGTGGGCTGCACAGTTATAGGTTCCTCAGCTTATCGACGCACAGATCTGTCGCACATAACAAAGGCGACGACGCCAGCAGGGCCAACGGTCGCCTATCGTGAAGTTCCGCGCCCCCGCGACGGCGATGAAACTGATCAGCGAACGGTCGTCCGATCTGTTTTGGTCGGATCGGAGGCCGATCAAGAACTTGACACCACGGCCTGAACAGCTGCGCTTGTCTGTAGCTTAACCGTGTTAGAAAAAGGAACACAATTAGCTGCACTTTATATGTTCCCCCTTACCATCAGCAATGACCTCGGCCAGAAATATTAGTCAGCGCAGAACTGCCGGCCCGTTCAGCGACGAGCAAGCCTAGCTCGAGTACGCGGGGCTTGTGTCGAGTTTAGTTTATTACGAAGCGTGCATTCGCAAGATTTAGCGGTTGCATGTGGCCATCGAGTGTAGTTCTGGCAGTAGCGATCCCAAATCGACGATTGCTTACATCACAAAGCAAGTGCACATTGAGCGAGAAGCGTCGATACGTGACCCTGTCTAGCGAGCGCAGCCGGCAGCTGTCGGTGCCGACCGACACCGATCTGTGACGTAAGCACGAAGCGGTGGCGCTTCTATCGCCAGCGTGGGCCGACTGGGGTAAAAAGTAGGCTTAGCGCCCATAGGAATACATGGAAGCGAAATATTCCAAAACAGTTTTCTAACTTCACGGGTCATTTGTGATGTCGTTATTCGGTACAGAGCAACCATGAACGCCCCGGAACAGATTGTGGGAGTGTGAAATCTCATTATCGAGGCGAAGTATATTTTAAAACACCGCGAAACGTATGAGGGAGCGAGCTGAGATGGCGATCCCATGAGTCAACACGTTTGCGCATGACATCAGGCTGGACATAGAAGTATTCTGCGCTGCACCCAACTTCTGCCCTCAAAACAGGTTTGGCTGCCATGGTGAAGGGGTTTTACTCTGCTGACTTCTAGGTTTCAGCAACCCACCTATACTACTTTTGTGCTGTGAAGTGTTTTGCTTGTTGCTATTTGCATTGCTGTTTGTGAGGTGAGTGTCACACTTTTCAAAAATTCATTGCCTGTCGAAACAACTTCTTTCGGCAGCAGATCCGGTTTCAAACATTCCATAGAGGAAGAATTTCGACAACTCTCTCACCTGATGCAGAGGCTACAATTCATGATCTCGAGGCAAGCAGAGAGTGTCAGTGGAGTGAAAGGAATGAATGAATACCTGGAGGCACCACTCAATCGAGGACGTGGTGCGAGACACCACTAGTTCTATGCACTAGGAGACGCATCTACTCAAAGTGGAAACACAAACAGTTCATTAGGGAAGGACCGCGGAGTGAAAGTTTTTTTTAGGTGACAAGACATGACACGCACGCTGCCTGCGTGCACATGTTTTGCGCGCATACACTGTGGTTTATGCGGGGGCTATTCGCGCGCACGAAGAACCTGCACATGGTCACCGCATCACCCTTTGCACCCCTGCATTGTATGCGAACAGTGGACGCTCGCCTGCAGTGCTAAGCCGCTAACCTTCACGCCCAATCGCTGAGGGGCTTTGCGCTATTTTGTGCTTTTCTGAATATACTTCTGGCCCTGTACTTTTTCCCTCACGCATTCATATTTCGCTAGGCGCTTCAGGCTCGGATAGCAAGTGACACGGCTAGCAAAAACCAAACAGAATGCGCAGAATCTTCCGGTAAATTTACATGTCTCGGGCTTGCTTTTCGGCTGGCGACAAAAGTGCAAATTTATCAAAATTAAGACATGCCTTGACAGATTGCAGGTTGCTTGGACAAGGTTCTTATCCGTGCGCGCGGTTGGTCCAGTGGTATTTCTCGCAAAATCTAGACATTATGTGTTTGACAGCGAGTGCTACGGATATCGCCACGTTATGCTGCATGGTGTGCTGGCAAAATGCTCGCACGTGACATCACGATACGCCAGCTGGCGTACCACGCGTATGATCCACCGTTTAGATGTTATGTGCGTCATGCGACTCTCAAATATTGGCCGAAAAAGGAATATAGGACAGTAGACCAAAATAAATAGTTTCGGCCTGCGGTATCGAGCGGTTGTCTCCTTCACATCTTCGTTGGTGCGTGCTCTGTTCCCTGGAGCTTTCAGTGGCACACGTGTGCTTAGGTGCAGCTGTCCTCTCGGAAAGCACCGTTTTGAATGTAGCTTCGCAGACGCTACAAGAAACACAACTGCAAAAGGACGACGTCGCATACGGAGTACAGATGAAAAAAAAAATAAAAAGAAACGAAGGAATTCGACGCTGCTGAACCGAATGTCGAGCGTTAGCTGAAATGAGAATGTACACTGTTTTGGTTCAGTGCTTTTCATGCTTATAAACATTACAAATATGTGCTCATAGATAATCAAAAACCAGACGTCATCACCGATAATCACCGTAATGAAACGTAAGAGCTGTTGTACGTCTGTCTAATTGTATTTGATCACTTACGAAGCGTTATGGACATCTTCGCAAAGGTGGGACAGTTGACCGCACTACGCTACGTGGAAAGAGAGAAGTTTCGACTGCAGACAGCGTAACATAAACAAAGTGACGCCGAGAGGGCAGCTGGGCGCATTTCACTGTGACAAGAGAAAAGTGCTTGCCTACATGTAAACCGAATTACCGGATTCCTTCGGCGCACACGCAGTGGCATTAGTGGGGCCAAGTAGGGCTAATGCGCGTGCGCAGCCGGCACTCTACTTCTCTGTGCGTCTACGCTATGCTCAAAATAGTAAGTCTCTAAGCCGTGGATTCATGTTTCAAGGCCAGGGGTGTGTTTTAATAATAATAATAATAATAATAATAATAATAATAATAATAATAATAATAATAATAATAATAATAATAATAATAATAATAATAATAATAATAATAATAATAATAATAATAATAATAATAATAATAATAATAATAATAATAATAATAATAATTATTATTATTATTATTATTATTATGCAATTCACCGTAAACGCTTTCGCGGACATTTAGTGCATGTGGTGGGTTGACGGAATGAAGCGCGTGTCTGTATCGGGCGGTCGTGCAGAACAGAGTACTGATATTCATCGCGGCACACGCACATCGCCGCTGTTTTTAGACTGCCGTGATGAAAAAAATCGAACGTATTTATTAGCACAATGACAGCCTCCCTTTACGAGCGCACTTGGTCATCCCCGATTAGTCATCGCGGTGAAATTCCAAGCTTTTTGGGTGTTTCTTGCACCTCATTCCGGTTTTGTACCGAAAAAAAAAAAGTAAATAAACGTTGCGTTTGGTTTTGACATAGGACATCGTTTTTTTTCACACCTTCGAACACGTCAGTTGGTTTTAGTAAAGTAAGTAGAGGAGGCTCAGAATTTTTGCCTCCGAATGGCTGAATGTCGATTGATACCACCGAAATGAAATATGCGACGATGTGTGGAGCGGAAATCACATGACAGTCTGATTCGGCGCGCAGTTTTGACGTCGAGGTCACCAGCGGCATTTTTCTTTTTTTACTGAAAGCATTTCCGATAACAAACATGCAAAGCAGTAAAAGAAAATAAAACTAAAGACTAACGCTAGTTGTAATCCTTACTGCTTAGCATCAAGGAGCCACGTGGTCTTACTCAAAATGATTCAGAAATATAAGCGTAGTAGCACAGCTAGCAGTGCGAAAGAATTCCAAGCAAACACGCAGAAGACACGCGGCAAGATCTACCAAGGCAGCAGTTGTTGCTTCCCTCAGGAGATAGGAGCCTGAGTCTTGCACGAAGGCACATTCACGGACTGGGCTGAACTTGTTCAATCCGTTCCGAAAGGATTTTTCATAACAATACCACGTCAATTCGATGTAGTCTGCTATATGTCGAGACCTTGAGGTAAAACCCACAGTTGACCGCGTCGAGTTATCGCTATAGCTTCGTTCACACGTATAGCGAACATCACCCATTTTTGCTGTGAACAGATAACAAACGCCGACCACGCCTTGCAGACTACTTTTTTTTTTTTTTTAGTGATAGGAAGGCAAATTCCCACTTCTTTGCAATGATAAAATCGGAAATAAATGGGAGAGAATGGAACCATAATGTTCAAAAAACAAAATGACTTGAAACAGCATCGCCGCAGAAGAAACTGCGTAAATATTCGGAGCATCTGCCATTTTCTTGGTTTAGAGAAATTGCTTCAAGGGTCTATAAACTTGCATCTTGAACGTTCACGAGCATACTTCAGCCGACTGATTGGAAAGTCATTCTAAGGAGTTCTTGTGTGGACAAAAAAGCAGGAGGATAAGGGTTAGGTGCAACAAGTGGCCCTGAACCAGCTCTGCCATTGTTCAACTCTAATCCTGCTGAAACACTGCATGGCATACTGAAACAACAAAACATTGGGATGAGGTCAACGAATTGCCACCATGATTGATCTCATAATAGAGGAAGAGAGGACAGGGACTGGTCATTTTGGGCAAGGGCTAAAAATATACTGGCACGAGGGACAGGCAAAGCGCTTTGTCCCATATCTCCAGACCATCCCTGCCTCTTTTTTGCGCTTTGTCAAAATGAGCAAACTCCACCAACTAGCCCAAGAAACAGCATTGCAGAGAGACAGTGTGCCTAAAGCTCACAGCCACTTTTTGTAAGCCTACAAAAGCTAGTAAATTCAGACTAGATTGACCAAAATTGACCAGAATAATCTGGGCATGCACTGAGAAAATGTTTTGTCTAACATGAAAATGAACACATTCCGATGCCTGTGCTGCTTAGCATTCGTCAAGATTTTTCTCTCAGTGTGGCGATTGAAGAAAGTATAAAGGCATACCACTTCCCCAAAGTACATCCAAAATTGCGTCATGTTGGGGGTAGAGTGGCGTGGGGTGAAGGGAACTACTGGAATACATAAGCCCCGACTCCAAACACACATGCGTCATGCACTGCCGCGCTAACGTCGTCGCACGCGTCAGCCAAAGCCGGTCTGCGCATGCGCGCAGCGCCTGCGTGCATCGCAAGCTCTGATGCTGTGGTCTGTCCCTGCCAGATATCTGGCGCGTGCTACACGCGTCGGAAACTAACGAGGGGTTGGGACCGCGCGGCTGTCCCCTACTCCGTTCTTCTCGTCCTAAAGTCCACTTAGCTCCCCCTGCTTCTTTTCTTCACAGAATAGTTTTCTTCACGGTTTTCAAATTTTCTCAGTCCGCGCGAGAGGGTGAGCGAGCCAGCACCACGAACATGCAGGTGCATTCCCCTTTTGCGACGCCTGCCGTGACGGCGGCGTTGACGTCGCGGCGCATGGAAAGTGCTTTGGAGTACCCGCTTTATTTATGGCAGTTACGAGGGTTTACCTACAGAAGGAATGTGAGGATTGACAGCCATGTTTGTCAGTTCTTCGATTTTCCGTACTGTTTCCTCGGGCTACTTGGAAGTTCCTCTCTCGACCGGTCCACAGCAATGCAGGACAATATTTTTTTTTCCTTGGCTTAATGCAAAACCCACCTTTATTAGGTTCAGGTTGAAACGAACATGTGGAGTTAGGGTGCAAGATTTGAATGTGATACTCCTCGGTTTTGAGGCAAGATACAGAAAGCCTTCATTCACCCCAGCGTAAAGCAGATGTCTAGCTCACTCAAACCTACAAAAAAAAAAACAAAAAAACTTGGGAAGTTCCTCTCTCGGCCGGTGCACAGCAATGCAGGACAATATATTTTTTTTTCCTTGGCCTAATGCAAAACCAACCTTTATTAGGTTCAGGTTGAAACGAACATGTGGAGTAGGGGTGCAAGATTCGAATGTGATACTCCTCGGTTTTGAGGCAAGATACAGAAAGCCTTCATTCACCCCAGCGTAAAGCAGTTGTCTAGCTCACTCAAACCTTAAAAAAAAAAAAAAAAAACCTGGGAAGTTCCTCTCTCGGCCGGTGCACA
>NW_028146819.1:0-110000 GCF_055883805.1 Amblyomma maculatum
ATGTCGGTGAAGTCATGTACGTAGGGAGTTTTCGCTTTTCAGATCGATGCTTGCTGCTGCTGGGGCGACACTATGGCAAAACTGTTTTTGCAGTTGATTTCCTCACGTGCGATGAGCAACATTAAAAATGCCATCACGATTTATTCATAATTTAGTTACCCTTAAAGGGACACTAAAGACAGCCAAAGATGGTATGAAAATCTAATAAACTACATTTGGTGACACTGTCACCGCATATCCGGCAGCAAAAAATCCAATAATTGGTGAGATGTTGCGATAAGAAGTTGAGGTTTTTTCTTGTTCTCGCCGGTCGAATTCAAACTGTGGCCTCCGACTACGTAGTCGGAGTTGAGTGACGCACACTATGACGTAAGCGGAGACTCCGTGATAGCTGGCGAACCGGCATAGAGCGCTTGTAATGCACAATGCTTTACATGTTTCTTAATCTTTTGCGCTCCTTCTTGCACTGTGTATAAACAAACCGAGCCCCCGGTCATCGCAACGCTTCCTGACATGTTTACATACAAATAAGATTTATTTACCAGCAAAATAGTGTCCTCGCTGCTGCGCTTGTCAGTTTTGAAGCTTCGTCGCACTTTTTTCCTTCAAGGTTTGTGCTACAGCTCCGTGTTCAGCGAAAATTACGTCCACGGTAGCAGAACATGACCGACGTGCCGGCGCCACTACATTTGCCAGCGCTGTGAAATTCCACATGTTAAAATGGATCCAGTGCACAATAGTGCGCATAGACATCCAGAACATTAGTTGCAAGACGTGAGAGCAGGCAGCATGCGCCGCTGATCAAGAAGTTGTAATTTTTAGACCGGCAACAGAAACACTTTATTGTAAATGGGGCCATGACATAAAAACTAGAAATATTTCCAAGGTTCCTGTGACGCGGCGTAGCCGAGCGGTTAGCGCCGAACGTTACGGAGGAAGCAGTAGTCTTACCGGTTCCGGTTTTTTTTTTTTTTACAAATCGACTGTTTTTAACCTTTTTTAATGTATTTCTGGTGCTTCGTTATTTTTAGTTTTCACTTTTTACACGAGGCCCTTTTTTCCGCCGGGCGACGAGCGCAATATATCGACGCTCTCCTTGGTATGAGCGGCAAGTATGCCCCTTTTGTTTACGACGCCTGCAAATAGCACGTTGAAGATCTTGTTGACGCAGTATATGTTGGTCAGATGTGCTATGATTTAGTGAACAATTGAATGATAATGCGTTTTTCCTTCGGTACTTAGCATATGTATGCTTTTCGTGTCGTACATAGCTGCAGTCAAGCGGTCAGGTCGCAGTCGAAGCGGCAACGGCGGCGATATGTTGGCGCAGAAGTGCGAACGAAGGAGCGTGTCGGCGGTAGCGGATTTCGCTCGCTCGCGCCTCCGAATGCTCAAATGGGAACCATCAAGGCGCATCTGCTGCTCCAAGCTCGTAATTCAGGCGCTGCAGGTTCAAACAAACTATCCGAGTGCGCACGAAATGCCTGAGCCGAAACATAACCAAAACTGAAGTGGGCGCCTGTGGCGCCTCCAAGTATATTCTTGTATTTGCCTTGCAACGTTTACGTTGTCTTTTCGCCGTCGTTTACGTATGATAAAAGCGTGTTATCATGTTTAAGAAAAAACGCACTACCGCATTCAAACGTGCAACGTAAATTGCATTTGTCAGCCTCCGGGATCCCTAGCGCGTCAAGTGATTTGTAGTTGCGAGCCTCGGCCGTTTGGCTGTGGTGGCGATACCTGTATTTCTGTTATTCTTCTTTACTACCTTATAACAGCTTTGTTTTCAGTAAGAGTGGTCTTTTTGTAATCAGGGACTGGCATTCTATCGATGCAGACCCACTTCCTTTCTCTCTTTAGTGTCCCTTTGAAGGCTCTTAGGTTAGGGATTTACATAAGGGGGGGAACAGACGTGACATAATATGTGGCCAGTGATATGGAGCAGAATAAAAGATAAATATAGATACATCGGATGTGATAAGATACAAAAGATACATAAAAAAAGGAAATCAACGCATCAACATAAAAGACACAGTGGCTCAAGGACAACCCGGAGAGATTAAAGTGCACGTATACACACATGGACCACGGAACATAGATCAGTACCTGAAATACACTGTTAATAACTGCCTGAATTTGTTGGGTTCTCTTTCTGTGACAATGGAATCGGGCAGCTAGTTCCATATTGCGATGGTGATGTGTAAAAACGATTTATTAAAAGAGTTTGTGCAGCCGTGTATGCGTTGTATGCTTAACGAGTTAAAACGTCGACGTGAAGTGGAAAGAGGCGGATGGAAGACAGCGTTTCTTAGCTGTGGAGAGTTACAGTACATTTATGAAATAAACAACGCTGTGAAATTTTGCGCCGATGTCTTATGCTATCTCGTCTGTCATAATCGGATGTGATAAAACTAGCCGCAGATTTTGGTTGGCTTGAAGGTGATTTATCAGATAGGTCTGATTGTTATTCCAGATCGCCGAGGCATATTCGAGTATAGATCAAATTAAAGTTTCATAGGCAACTTCACGGACGGAATGGGGTGAAAAGGCGAGGAATCATCTGATAAAACCAAGCAATTTGGAAGCACCTGACCAAAGTTTTCCTATATGTTCGGACCAGGTTAGTTTGTTGTTCATAATGATACAAAGATATTTGTATGATTCTCTTTTGATAACTGGAGGAGAAATAAATGAGTACGAATATCTGAGATTATTATGCTTTCTTGATACATGCATGAACATGCACTTGGATATGTTCAGCTGCATTGGCCATATAGAACACCAGGTTACTATGAGATTTAAGTAGCGTTGAAGCAGTAACTGTTCATCGTTAGTAATGCGGCAGTAAAGGACGCAATCGTCTGCAAAAAGGCGGACACAAGATTATATGATATTCGGGAGATGGTTGATAAATATTGAAAAAAGTGGTCCCAGCACCGATCCCTGAGGGACACCAAAGGTGACTTTAGTCATTTCCGAGCTATGGTTGCCGATAACTGTATATTGTGAGCAGTTGACAAGAAAACTGTCAATCCATACAAAGATTGCAGTGTCAATATGAGGAAACGATAGCTTTGTCATTAAACACCGATGTGGAACGCGATCGAAGGCTTTAGAAATGTCTAAGTAGATGGCGTCAGTTTGGAAGAAAGAATCTAGGTTGAAGTTAAGGTCAGTGGCGAAATAAAAAAATTGGGACTCGCATGAATATCCTGTACTGAATCCATGCTGCTTTTCGTAAAAGAAAGAATTGTTGTCCAGGTGTAATGCTATCTGCGAGTACAAAATGTGCTCTAGTAGCTTGCACGGAATGGATTTTTATGAGATCGGTCGGTAATTATAGGAATCAAATCGGTTGCTGCTTTGAATGCCGGGGTTACTCTGCTAGTTTTCTAATCATTTGTTATTTCACCATTTAAGATAGACTGTTCAAAAAAATTGCAATAAATGGCTAGAAATTCTAATAGTTCCCTTAAGTATTTTGGAAGTTATGTTGTCTGGCCGAGGAATTTGAGAACTTAAGGGTGTGGATAGGTTTACTTACACCCTTGTGAGTTATGGCAACTGGTGGCATTGGGGAAAAATTAGTAGTATGTACTGAGGGAAAATGGAGTGCAGGTTCGCGCATGAACACACAAGAAAAATAGGAGTTCATGACATTGGCTCGTTCATCTTCAGGGACATGTTAACCATCTTAGTTGACGAAATAAATGTTATGAATATGGCTTTTGCTAGGGGCGATCAAATTCCAGAATTTTGGGGGATTTGTGCGCATGATGCTTTCAAGATCTTTATGAAAAAACGTCTTTTTTTTAAATGTCATAGCAGGCTAAGATATTCATCGAGGTATTTGTTGTACTTTTCCCAATTTTGAACTGCATTTGAGTGCTTGGCCGCACGGAAGAGGCGCTTTTCTGTTTGCTAGCGTCGTAGGGCATTGCTATAACAGGGCTTATTAGAATCACCCCCAATGTAGATAAGGGGGACATAGGATTCGACAAGGGATAAGATTTTATTTTTGTAGAGCGACCAGTTTTGCTCTACTGTCCTAGCTTGGCGTGAGATTGTTAGAGGTGTGTTATGGCTTGTGAAATAGACTCCAATGAAACAGAAGGTCCAGGGTTAAGATAAATGTCTCCTGACATAACGATAATCAAAACAAAAACACCAAATGCATTGAAGTAGTAGAAACATGACAGAGCAACTATTCGGCGACAATGAGCAAGAATTTCAGGGGGGGCACGACACCGCGAGTAAGAATGAGTCATTTGAGCGAAAGGATGCCGAGAACGGCAAGTAACTAACCTGCGCGGGAATGCGCAAAATCATGACCGAGTTCTGAGCGGTGAAGTGCCCCAAGTGGCTCCGGAGTGGCTGCTTTTTTTCTAGTTGATACGTATCTCCCGCACTGATAGTTGTGCCAGATTGCCAGGCGGCATACTTGACAAGAGATGGGAACGGCGGAGGAAGACCGGTATTATGTTCATCGTTGACGGTGACGGAAGGGTTCCAGGGTAAGTTGGCGAAGTCGGAGAATCCAGGTGTGTTTCTGAAGCAGGAAGGCGGTGGCGCGATGCAGAGCAGAAGAAAAGCCTGCGCGAGAATGGGTGAAATCATGACCGTGTTCTGCGCGGTGAAGTGCCCCAAGTGCACCGTGTCTGTATATCATCCGAGGTGCTCTGGAAGCTGGTGAGGACAGTGAAAACGCGACTTCTTCAATGCGTTTTTTACAGCAGGTGTGGAATTGCGGCACTTCACTAGGCATCAGTGGGCTGGTAAATAAAGTTAGAATGCTCTAAATGTGCCTTGGTGCGTATCTCCACCGGAATTTGACTGGGGTGACTCTAAGGCCTTTCAAAGAAGCTGAGGCCGACATTTGCAGGAAGGTACACGGTTAAAGAGAGATCTACATGCATTACCGTACATGCATTACCTTTGAACACGCCCTCCCATTTCTTGAAACGATAAGATTAAAGGTAGAGCTGCGGCACGTTGAGGAACACGCTGACACTGATGGCACAGCTGTTTTAAGAGCCAAAGGTTACGTGCGGTTC
Source organism: Amblyomma maculatum (assembly GCF_055883805.1). NCBI lineage: Eukaryota > Metazoa > Arthropoda > Arachnida > Ixodida > Ixodidae > Amblyomma > Amblyomma maculatum. Next base: position 5,055 of record NW_028146819.1, read on the forward strand.
TGTTGCTTCGTTGAAGTTTGCTTTTTGTGGTATAAATCAGTAGAGGTCCTTGATTTCCTTTATTCTTCTACATTAGCACCGTTTGAAGAAAGGGGGGCACATGTCAATAGAGCCCTGAATAGCCCCTCTACTAAGCAGTCTGTTGCTAGTCAAATATGACAGAAACATACTGCTAAGTGCAACGAATTACGATGTCATTAAGACCATGTGCTACGTCAATCAGTATCATACTGTTCACAAGGATCTGTGGTAACAAGCATGCAACAGCAGACGGCATTCTGTATATATATTCAGGTCATAAGTGGAAGGTTTCTCTTTAACTCAAGAACAGTAAGCAAGCAATGAACTCAGTTTCCTTCATATCGATCTCAAAATAACACCATATTAAGACTGCTGGCGATAAGCTCCGCATTCCATAAAGAGCCTTCTTACCTACTAGTCACCGCACTCGCAATTAGTTGAGGGCAGCATTGCAAACTTAGCCTTAGGGAGCGCCTTTCGAAGATCCTGCTTTCACTGTGTCCCGACTAGATGCTGCATAGGGAGGTCGGATGATTGATAGGCATTAATACCGTTTCTTGGGCTAGTTGGTTCATATTTGTACTGTGAAAAACTGCGCCGAAATAAACACACCACAAGACAGAAGACGGGACAAAGACGGGACAAGCGCCTTTGTCCCGTCTTCTGTCTTGTGGTGTGTTTATTTCGGCGCAGTTTTTCACAGTACAAAAGATGGATAGGCACTTGGCTCCCCATGTTTCGACCCGCATGCTAGGCAGAACAATCGCTGCGAGAGTTTGCCATAGTCATAGCGCTAGACCAAGAACAGTGGAATCTACGTACACAAAGTGAGACAATAACTCACTAAGACAACCGAAAATACAGAATGCGCATAGCTTGTTAGGCGCCTAGCAGGCTAGGACGCATCGGCATAACGTCAAATCATTATCTGCTGAGTGCGGGCCAGTTAAAGCACAAAACATCGTATAGGAAACCATGCCAGACTTTGGTTGTGTGAGATTCCGCTATTTTCTCCTGCGTTCTACATTGCACAAGCAGGAAGATGCATCAGCCGCCGTCTGTCGGAACACTTAGTCAAGAACGGAACACGCAGTAACTTGTCCATGCACTGGAGTCCATGCTCTGTCGTGCCAACCCTCGACACAGTGGTGCGTGCTAGTGTTCCTTGAGTGACTCGCAGCGCTTCAGACTACCAATAAACACCCCCGTTACGTACTGAGTACGTAACAATATATATATAGTATAAAAAAAGAACTGAACAGGGTAAATAGGGTACGCCTCAGGTCGCAGATGAGCCAACGTTTCGACAAGTGGACTTGTCTTCGTCTGGGCATAGCGATCATCACTGGCAGGGGTTTAAATACGCTTTTGCTTCCGAAGAAGAAATGCTGGGGAGGGGAAAGTGGGTGCGAAAGAGTGGGGAGGAGAGGATGGGTGAGAAGAAAGTGTGTCATGAAGTGGGAAAAAAAACCATCTTGAGTATGTACTTATCAGCCATGGAACAAGGGATTCTGTAGCCTGCAAAAGAAGTAAAAGCGGCAATACCAGGAAAGACTACAATGCCGGTTAGGTGATTAGTCACCACAAAAGACGGTTTGGTGAAGATACACCTTAAAAAGGGAGGCTATGCAAAGGGCGCTGATAAGGCATATATCTAAGGGGGCAATTCTTAAAAGGAGGGGGTAGGGCGGGGAGTACATAGTCACAGGATAATAACCGCATAGTGAAAAATAATAATAACCTTAATTATGAATCTCAATCTGGAACCGGAGATCCTGTGGCCTACAAAAGAAGTAAAAGCGGAAGTACCAGGAAAAAAAAAAGAAAGAAAAGAAAAGAAGAAAACACTCACAGTACAGGGTAGATGATTAGTCACCACTTAGGCGGGTTTGGTGCAGATACATCTTACAAAGGGAGGGTTTGCGAAGGGCCCCGATAAGGCATACATCTAAGCGCGACAATTCTTAAACTTTCTGCAAAGGGGGGGGGGGCTACAAAGTCACAGGATAATAAGCGCACAGGGAGCCACGACTGACATGAAAGCCTATACGCGATACGGAAAACGCCGACAACGCCGCATGTCGCCAAAGCAGCAAATCATAGGCGGGCTCGGTCGGGCGCTGCTCGCATCAGCGTCTATGCACGCGCGTCGTGTTTTCGTCGTTGGTCGTGGTTTAACAGATATAACGCCGCTGTCAACCTTTTAGCAATGTCCAGGAAGAATTACTGCGCAGTTGGCTTTACGAACACACATAAAACCTTGCCAGGAACACGTTTCTATAAGTTTCAGTGGTGCTTCATGAGAACGACGGCGGACGTGAATCGCGGCTGTTCGACGCAGAAAGCAAGCAATCGCACCGAATGACGTCTGTTCAGATTAATGTCATTCTTTCGACGCACTGCTACGTGACTAAAGCTAATGCCATTTCCAAATTATGTTAACTGTGATTGATATGCAAATATTGGAGTGCCTTCAATATGTTTCGAAGATGAAGGCGCTGTAAACGAAAGCATCCTTTAAATTGACATTCATGTCTTGCATACCTTGTAACCAACTTTTTGATTACAACTATCAATTACGAAGTTAGCTTCTGTGTCGGCGGCATTTGTTTATGAAAGGGTACGGAAGGTGCGCACGTCTGCGCTCGATTGCGCAACGCGTACGAGTTTCAACAACATACACTTTCCGCACTAAAGCAAGTGTCAAAAGCAACACGTAAAATAGGCAATATCTAGTGTACTGTCCGACGGCGATTTTATAGTGCCTTCGAGCATCGCCCTACGGCGCAGCATACTGCAGCCCCGTTGACTCCCGTACGCTGTCGCCAAATCCTTCGCTCGGCGTATTAAGGCCCGTCGAAAATTGCTCGAGCTTAGCCTTATCAAGAAAGAATACCGGACATTCGTAACGCTGGCGACATCGGATGCCGCAAGCATACCGTAACGACGCTGTCCGCGAAGGTGGCCAACGACAGCGCTCTGGCCGTGTGCTAGGCCCTAGTCATCGCTAGGCCTAAATGGTTTCGCATAAAAGCCGTAGCTGGAAGTGCTTTGGAAATAGAAAATTTTCTATTCATAAAACTGCCTTCTTATCAGTTCAATTGTCTCGCAAATTGTCTTACAGTAAACGAAAGGTGTAACTTCGGCGACGCCTTTGCAGCGGAGCTAGAGAACGAAATCGGATAAGCTGCGTCACATTCGTAACGCTGGCGACATCGGATGCCGCAAGCATACCGTAACGACGCTGTCCGCGAAGGTGGCCAACGACAGCGCTCTGGCCGTGTGCTAGGCCCTAGTCATCGCTAGGCCTAAATGGTTTCGCATAAAAGCCGTAGCTGGAAGTGCTTTGGAAATAGAAAATTTTCTATTCATAAAACTGCCTTCTTATCAGTTCAATTGTCTCGCAAATTGTCTTACAGTAAACGGAAGGTGTAACTTCGGCGATGCCTTTGCAGCGGAGCTAGAGAACGAAATCGGATAAGCTGCGTCACACCGGCGGCAGATGCTAAAAGCTGCGATTTGCTTCTATTGCTGTTATCACTTCTTACAAAATCTAGTTACATAACAGTGTTCCTCAGCAAAGATAATTTTTTTAGATTCGTTCCTCAAATTAAGCGCGTATTATTTAGGATGAACAGAGCATGTTTTTCTTAAGGTGGCGAATGAAATCCGCCGTGTCGGCGATTCGGCGCCGACGGACCGCCGCAGTGAGCGACCTGTTCCGCCCGCGATGAGTGCGGTGACGACGGGTTGGGTGGCAGCGATGGGTGCCAGCTTTTGTTTTTTTTTATGACGCTATTTGGCATATTTCGTATAGATGACTAGCAGCAAAATTATAGGAGCACAGTTATATTTAATGCAGGTGGCACTTTTATTGTTTATTTTGGGTGCATCTTCTCACAGAGTCTCTGGTGTCGACATAGCACATTTCCTTGTTGATCGCATTAGGAGGAGTACCTCAAACTCACTTGATAACCAATGTCGTTTTCATCACATGTCATCATATATTGCTACGAAGATGACGAAGCGGGCAGTGGCGCGGGGCGGAGCGCTCGCGCCAGGCCCGCTGGCCATTAAAAGCATATTTCATCGTCATGTCATCACGTCGTTCTGTTTCTGTTGTGTCGCCGTGTTCCATCGCTTGTGATGCACCACGTAACAATTGGTTGGAGGTGCGGTTCATCCCCATCCTCGCCTTGTACCGTCGGAGCCAACCGTACGCCGGGTTCATCTGCCGAAAGCCCGTGGAGATCGCCGCCCAGCTCTGCCCCAGCCCTGTTTGCTCAGACCCGACCAGCCGCTTTCCCCAGCCTCGACCCTAACCCTGACTACAACACACGACGACCAGGAAAAGCCCAAAGCCGACCCTACCAACCCCACGACGAAGCGACCTCACGAACACTCGCGCAAAGACAGCACCCCCACCCAAGCCGTTCGGCGTGTCTATGAGCATTGGCCTTCCGCAAACGGTGAAGATTGGACTTGATGCTCCGGTGCAAGCATTCTTCCCATCTTCGCATTCAGTGTGGTGTCCAGCGTTTCATGTCCCAATCCTGTGTCTGTGCTGATCGTCACGTCATTCATTGAATTTCTAGCAATCGATCGGGACGATCGCTCGGTGGCCCCAGGTAATGCTACGAATGTGACGAAGTGGGCAGTGGCGCGGGCGGAGCGCTCGCGCCAGGCCCGCTGGCCATTTAAAGCATATTTCATCGTCATGTCATCATATCGTTCTATTTCTGTCGTGTCGCCGTGTTCCATCGCTTGTCTTGCCACCACGTAACAATATTCTCATGTAGCAGCAAACAAATATCATTTTGAGCGAGCGTCATTCGATACAAAAAGAAAAAGGCATTAAAATTGACTTGCGGCAGGGCTGAGTGATAACTATGTCAGTGTTTTCTGCTTGTCATTGCACCTTCCGTGAACACTTCTTGTTTAAACTTGGTCGCGTCCACTAGCCGGAAAGATACAATACGCATTACATTTGTGAAACGCTTAGCCAGACAATCTTCACCGTGCATTGACATCGCACAGCGCATGGTTGCATGGCGTTTCGCCTCCGCCTAAACGCAGGCGGCGCGGTCGACTTCGATACCGATAATTCGATTCTCCTTAGTAGCCTGAACCACTGCAGCGGGTTATTGAACAGATACTTGCCAATATGCGTTTTGAAACTTGCCATGCAATTACTTTGAAGACCAGAGCCAGTGTTATTGTTGTCTGGCAAGTTTACGAAAGCATATGTCGCGGCACTTGCTATTCAGACTAAAGGCTCCAGAGCTTGTTATAAAGCGCCCTGTAATTCTGCAGTTGGGCACGAGGGTGACACAAATCAAATGAAGATGATACTACAATAATAAAATTGGACAGAATTTAAATCTAATATGCTCTTGGCTAACCTGAGATGATGCAGCTTTTCAGATATTGCCTCTGCTGATATCTCACTTCCCCATGAAATTATCTACCCGCTCTGCCTTTTTGACGACGGAATACGTAAAATCCATGCCGTACAGGCAGTGGTAAAGCGCAAGCATGAAAAATCTGAGCTCTTATTACAGGAGCCCAATATGTGCTATTTCTCTGATGCTCAGAATACTGGTTTGCAAGCTCGCTGGCTTTGCCTGCGGTCGCACCGCTACGAAAGCGCTCGCAGTTTCGATGACGCTGCCTCGTTTACTGTAGCAATATATTGCATGTAAACGAAGCAAGCGTGTACCATTAAGCAAAGAAAGAACATTGGTTCATAGGTCAAGGAATGAGTGAATTAGCTTGGCATTGTAATGAAAGCGGGATACTCAAAATGAGCTCCACTTCGTATGCAACCTTGTTGACGCTCGTCTGCAGCAGACACTTGATGCGTATGGAGGCGATGTAGTTCCAGACGGCCGTGATATTGAACACATGTCCACTATTATAAAGTGCGATCCCATTGTGCTCACTCTCATTACGGAAGTGCCCGTGAGACGCGCACAAACGGCAAATCGCACGCGTGCACCACGGCCGCGCTTGCCGCATGAGGCCCGCCTCGGGTTTCGACGGGCGCCGCTACGCGGCTTTCAGTGACGCCCCTACAGGCGCTGCGCATAGCGTATAACCCTTGGAACTCTTTTTGACGACACTCCACAAGACGTGCCAACCACATTCCTTTTACAAAACCGCTTGCCCATGATCGATCGCCCCTTTCCGTTGTGTTCCTTTAATATTCATAAGCAACTGTTGCTACTAGCCAGCGTATATTCAGCAGCGTTTACAGTTTTTTGGATGCTTCGAGCTTTTATCGTTTTTTATCCATTCATTTATGCTGCACAAAGTGTTGACTAAGCTGATCGTATTGTGGGAATGCCTAACATGTAAACTCCTTCAAATAAATTCCAGTCATAAGTAAGCACAGTGATATTCGTTGCTCTCTTCGTATTCTATTGGAACTGCTTCCTTTCGAGCAATGTTAAACAAACCAAGGCGAAAAACAGTCTTTGTTTGTTTCTATTTTTTTATTTCTTCATTTTAAATGTGCCATTGTATATTATATGTTTGTGTACATTTTATGGATGACTGCATGACATAGAAGTGGAAATTAGTACTCAACTGATTCTGCCAAAGTATGTACTTCATAATTATTTACCTAATCCCACTGCATGATGCTGAAACTGCACAATCCGCCTTATATTAGCAGGATTATGGCCGTTGTGAAGAAATAATTTTCAACAGCCCTCTGGCAAAGCAGAGTGGCAAAACAGAATTTAAACAGTTGTCACTAAGTGTGGATGTGGTTTTTCTTCGATGTGGTGCCGCGTCTCTTTGAAGCCGGCGATTTCAGGGCCACTTGTTCAGATATTACGAGACACTGGCGACTAAAGCGGTGAAAGGGGAAAGCCTGAGTGCCGCATTCTGCTACGTATTCGTTGCGAATGCGGTGGTGAATGGTTCTTCAAGTAAAGAGTGTGACTATTGCGTCATCCCCTCCTTTACGGCGTGGTACATATGTACGCGGAAAATGGTGACCGATACTGCGATTTTTGTATCCTGTAAATCATTTCAAACGCTGCTGATGCCTGCTGTACTAACACCTCCTGGACATTTGGATATCCTTGATTGCGGTGTGGTGCGACGTTCGAGGAATCAGCAAATGAGAGGGCGCACGAACACTCGGATCGGACAGCCGGTGGGGTCACCTTCATATATGCATGAATCGTCTTGTGACGTCATGGACTGTCGTGACGGTACATCGCGCGCCCCTTCTCAAATACAGCCACCATTTTATTGAATGCATTAAAGTTCACCGGCGTTCTATAATTAGCGTACAGGAAAGGAAAGGTGCATTATATGTCACTCGCGGAATCTCGCTATCATTATCACTGTAGACAAGGGGAATTATGAAGAGCGTTTCACGATCCGGAGCGTGGCGCCACAACGCAAGGTACTAACCACTATATGATCACGGCTGTCCGACAGGGACAGAAGAAGAAGGGCGTTCTGGGCGGCTGAGCCTGAAAATGTTGCTTGCTGGAAACAGCGCATCGGCCGTTGGCCGAGGTCTTTCGACTCCTCAGGACACTACCGAAACGTACAAAGTTGTCCTTCCACGCCTGCCCACCGGTAATGTTGTCCTTAATACCGTTTTCCTGCATGCCGACCTTAAGGGTCGCCCGTACCGAGCACTTGACTTTCGAGACGCACTTGCACAGATTTTGGGCCTCCGGGAAATTTTGTGCATTGGTCAATACCAAATGAGCCACGTGTGGATGGTTACCTGCGAGAGTAGTTCTTCAAAGCAGAAGCTAATTAACAAAGCAGAGTTCCCTGTGAAAGGATTTCGGTGCATGGTGTTCGACCCGGATACAAAGAATGTCAAGGTTAAGCTCCCTTGGCTTCCCCGCTATATGGAGCACCGAAGGATTGTGGAAGCTTTCGAGCCTTATGGAACGATTCAATCTGTGGAGCGTGAAAAGTGGCGGTGCCCAGGGATGGAGCACATGGAAACGGCGAACCGTGAAATCTCCCTCACGCATAAGGACGGAGTGTCAGCAAGTACAATTCCTCACACTCTTAATGTTTATGGGGTGCAGGCATTAGTGCTTATCTCAGGGAGACCTCCACTGTGCCTTCGATGCAGCCGGGTAGGCCATGTACGGCGTCAGTGCCGAACGCCTCGATGCACCCAGTGCCGGCGCTTTGGCCATACTGTGGAGAACTGTGTATTAAGTTATGCCGATAGACTGCGTCAAGGCCAGTGGTCACGAGAAGATGACGTGGCGACCGAACATATCATGGATGTGTCAGAGGTTGTTGATGTAACTGGTAAGTTAGGTCGTGAACCTCAAATTGATGGGGACCAGAAGCCTTCTGCACCCCACATAAACTCAGAAGAAGCTGCAGTAACTGGCCATCACGAACGAGCGTCTCCAGAGCCAAAACCGCCGGACCCGGGCCCGCCTGTGAGTGCCACTCAGAGTGCTGCGCTTGCTGCCCAAGAACCACCTGTCATTGAAGGACGTCTGGATATGCCTCCTGTGGAGTCAATGGAGAAGATACTGACAGTGGATGCTCGCCTATCCTCCTTCGTCATTGATTCTCATTCGTCGTTGGAGGGTAACAGTGAGCTGTCTGTGGCGCCGATCTCTGGTGCGTCCGGTTCTCTGTCGGCTGTCAGTGTGGCAGCGAGCGATGTGCTCCGATCAGGATCGTGGGCCGAAGCCTTGAGTGTCTCAGAGTAGGACATGGACAACACATTGCCTTTGAAGGGTCCCGCAGATGATGAGGTGTGTATCGATGGTGCTGGCCAGAAGGCACACTGTGTAGAGGCCACAGGAAGGGTGACTTTAAAGAGGAGGGCGAGTCTGCCCGAAAGGCCGCCAATTTGCAGGCGGGCCACCCCATTCCAGGGGATGATGTTTAAAAGGACTAGTACCAAAAATGGCTAGCGTCTCAGCATATCAAGTCGCTACTCTTAACGTCAGGGGTATGCGCAATCGTCGGAGACAGCAGCAGTTAAGACATCTGTTAAAGAAATAGAGTGTGTCTGTAGCAGCAATTCAGGAAACAAAGTTGTCATCCGATGAAGAGACGGAAGCTTCTCTTGAGCCATTTTTGCCGGAATATAACATTATTGTTAGCCACGCTAGAGGCTTGTCCGGAGGGTGTATGCTATTCCTGGCCAAAAAATAGAGATGACAGCCATGTCTTATTGCATAGATGGCGAGGGACGACTTATATGCTGTGACCTCACAATCTCAGGTGTGCAGTGGCGAATTATTTGTGTTTACGCCCCTGTAAAACAGCGAGACAGAAGGCATTTTATTGTTTCATTAGTTAATCATTTGTGCACAGATCGCAAAATTATGTTGTTGGGAGATTTTAATTGTGTTTGTAGGGATGAGGACCGATCAGCATTATGTAAGAGATATGACCCTAGTGCTGCATTACTTAACGATTTGGCTTGTGAATATAACCTTGTGAATGTGGGGCAGGAAAAAGGCGACAGTATTCATTTCACTCATTTTCAGTTCTCCTCTAATGCCCGCCTTGACAGAATTTATGTTTCTGCAGACACGTTAGCAAATGTGTTTGGTTACTGGGTGCGACCCATCTTCTTCAGTGACCATTGTATGGTGTCTCTTCAGGTAGGGAGGTACAGTCGACAGATACTTCACCGTCGGTGGGAACTGTGGAAAATGAATAACTGTCTGCTCTCAGATGAAATCTTTAAGCGTGCTGTACCTACTTGTTTGAAAGACATATGGTCACGCCATGATCTGTCAGTTTTTCAAAAATGGGACTTGTGTAAACAGGAAACCAGAAACTTAGCAATTGAAGCCTCTGCAAGAATCGCGTTCCTAAATAGACACCACCTTCGTGAGCTTGGGCGCACTCTAACTGAGCTACATGAGCTAGAGAGGGTTAGCCCGGGTGCCTATGTTGAAGAAATTAATAACGTAAAGGCAGAGTTTCAACAATTTGCGACGGAAAGATACAAGGGGGCCCTAATAAGATCTAGGACTCGAAGGTTTCTTGACGAGCAACCTTCACGTCGGGCCCTCAGTGATGAAAGAGAGAATGCTCTTACGAAGGAAATATTGGAAATTCAGTATGGCGATTGCACATATAGTGATGCTCCTAGTATTCTTGCTTCTTTCTATGATTATTATCGAAAGCTGTTCGGCAGTTGTAAAGATCCAAATCAGGGTTTGGATTATAATTCCTTACTTGAGAACTTTCCTCGACTAGACGATGAGAAGTGTGCTGTAGTAGAGGGACCCATCACTTTGGAAGAAATTAAATCAGCCATTTCGGACCTTCAGAACCAGAAATCTCCTGGCCCAGATGGTATTACTAGCGAATTTTATAAAACATTTTCGCCTTGCCTAACGCCTGTTTTGATGGAAGTATTCCAAGCATCTTATGATGTGGGTTTCCTGCCTCCCACTTTCTATTCAGGCCACACAATATTAATTCCCAAAAGCAAAGATATTAATCGGTTGAAAACTGTTGAAGGATATCGCCCAATTTCCCTCTGTAATGTTGATTACAAAATTTTTGCTAAGGTCCTTTGTTCTCGTTTGCAGCTGGTTATGATGGACTTGATAGGTTCGAATCAGGGGTGTGGTATCAGAGGGCGCAGTATTCAAACACACATCCATATTGCACGTTTAGTAATCGAGACAGTATCAGATGAGACAGGCCAAGTAGCTCTGATTCAAATTGACCTGGCGAAGGCGTTTGATAAAGTTCGGCACAATTTCTTGTTCGCGGTCTTGGAGAATGCAAACATTGGTGACGTTTTGCTCAAAGGCATAAGGCTGTGCTATACGAACTCGTATACAAGACTAATTGTTAATCAGGAACTAACGAAACCAATACCACTGGAATCATCTGTTCGTCAAGGATGTCCACTGTCTCCACTGTTGTTTGGCTTATATCTGGCACCCCTCTGTCTCAGTATAATTAACAGTGCAGCCATCCGTGGTTTCTCTCTGGCTCAATGTGAAGTTACAATTTTAGCTTACGCGGACGATATCGCCCTCCTTTGTTCTGACAAAAAGAGTGTACTTGAGGCTTTACACTTGACTGAACAGTTCTGCGATGCATCAGGCGCGGCCCTTAATTTAGATAAATCCGAAGGTTTTTGGTTGGGACACTGGGGCACTAGACCAAGCCAGTTTGGAGGCATATGCTGGGACTGTAGTCCTCTTCAGTACCTAGGGGTTCCGCTGAACCAAGTTCGTAACAGCGCAGCCTACTGGGATTCACAAATCGTACCTATGCGGCGACAAACGCAGGCTTGCATGGGTAGGGAACTCTCAGTGTTTGCTAGGGTACAGGTCTGTAACATATTTTTCTTTGCAAAGCTTGCGTATGTCCTTCAAGTCCTGCATTGTGCGAGGAGCAAAGTACAAGTTATACACAGAATATTTGCAACATTTGTGTGGCGCTCTCAATGGGAGCCCATGCGGCGTGACAACTTGTTTCTTCCCTTAGAGTCTGGTGGAGTGGGCCTTGTACATTTGTTTGTGCATCAACTTGTTTCCCGTTTTTTCTTTTTCAAATCGGCAAACCATCCGTTTCTTGTAACTGTGCTCATTAGGCGCCTTAGTCCACATTTGCCTTACTTATTCGCACCAACTGGGCAGGCTCGTGAGGGGCGTTTATGGGGATTCCTTAAGGAGGTTGCTGACAGTTTCAATTTTCTCACTGTGCGTTTCTCTGTAGATTACCTGTATAGCCTCTCGAGAAAGCAGATGACCCAGGCTCTCACTGAGTCTTTGTTCCCTACACCGTTGTATCGGCAGCCTTATCTGGGGTTTTTGGACACCACTGTTCTAGAGCGTGTTAGGCAAATGTGCATTCAGGCAGCTGCAAAAACGTTCTTTTTCAAATTACATACAGCGACGTTGCCTGTCAAGACATTTCTTCACAATAAAGAGATGCTCGTGCCCTGGTCGGTAAATTGTCATCTCTGTAACGTGCCTGAGACAATTGATCATTGCTTTATTCTGTGCCGTAATGCTATGTTCTTTTGGGACATACTACAAAGAACTCTTAAAAAGGACATTGAAATTACGCCTTATACAATTAGATTTTTGCCTCCTGACAAAAACTCTGTCGTGCCTTACGATCTATTTGTGTTGATGGGACTGTTCAGCCTTTGGAAAAGCCGCATGATCGACAGGCATGCAGAGCCACCAAGATCGTCCAAATCCGTGTTTCGGGAGCAGTGTGCTTTGTTGAGAAGTGTATATGCTGCACGTGAAGAACCTCCAAACTGGATGCCGTATCTAGACGCATGTGTATGTCTCCCAGACTTTTGATGAACTGATGATTGTGCATTGTCGGGCTGGGGATATGACGGGCTCGTATTAAGCAGCCCGGTAACTTTAGACATGGACATGTTTAAGTAAGTGGAGTTGTTCCCTTTTACGGAAGTTTTTTCATGCAATAAAGAAAAAAAAATCCGGAGCGTGGCGCAGTGGTAAAGCGCAGGGTTTGGGATCCAAGAAATAAAGGTTCGATTCCCCCCGGTGGGCAACAAGTTTTATTAATTGATATGTATCGATTCGATGGTGATTAGGCCGTAGCAAAGCCGTGACACTTTTGCTGACGGCAACGATGAGCCATTAAAGGCTTTCTCTTTAATACGACGTGGATAGCGCTAACAGCAGGACACTCTACAGGCTGCCTCTTTTTCTCCACTTTTTCGGGGATCAGAAGCGCGGAAGCACGCTGAGGTGATCATAATTCTCAAGCCCAACAGACCACCAGGACTTGGGAACCTGTAACCTATATCCCTCACTTCGTGCGCAGGGAAGCTATACGAGCACAAGCTCCCTAACCACCTCAAAATCCATCTGGAAGATCAAGAGCACATCCCCAATACACACTCTGGATTCAGAGAACACCTGTCCGCACAAGATATTTAACTCGAACACAAAGTGGATATTATTGACCAGCTTTACAATACAGTAAGGGCAGTAAGGGTATTATTCTCACAATGGAGATATAGGGAGCGTTTGAAGACGTTTCACATGCCGCAATTATTCGCCACCGACAGGACACCAATGGCGGAGAGCGAGCATATAACTATGTTCATACATTCTTAACGAATTGTACGACCATCATAAGCCTGGGGAACCTCAATACGGACAAATGTCTGGTAGCGGACAAAGGCCCTCCGCAAGGCTCAGATATCGGTCCTTTTGTTTAAAGGGACACTAAAGACATCCAAAGATGCTATGAAAATCTAATTAACTACATTTGGTGACACTGTCGCCGCATATCCGGCAGCAAAAATCGAATAATTGCTGAGATATTGCGATAAGAATTTGAGGTTTTTCCTTGTTCCCGCCAGTCTAATTCAAACTGTGCCCTCCGACTACGTAGTCGGAGTTGAGTGACGGACACTATGACGTAAGCGGAGACTCCGTGATATCCAGCGAGCCGGCGCGGCCCGCGGCGTCGCATCTTTCAAGGGCCAACATGACAACAGCGTACTCGCAATGACGGCCACAGCCGAAATAAATAAAACGATAAAGAGAGTAATTTACCGAGCGATGGGCCCATAAAGGAAGAAAAAAAAAACATACAGCGCTTGTAATGCACAATACTTTACATGCTTCTCAAGCTTTTGCGCTCCTTCTTGCACTGTGTATAAACAAACCGAGCCCTCGGTCATCGCAACGCTTCCCAACATGTTTACATAAAAATAAGATTTAGTTACCAGCAAAGTACTGTCCTCGCTGCTTCGCTTGTCAGTTTTGAAGCTTCGTCGCACTTTTTTCCTTCAAGGTTTGTGCCACAGCTCCGTGTTCAGCGAAAATTACGTCCACGGTAGCAGAGCATGACCGAAGTGCCGGTGCCACTAAATTTGCTAGCGCTGTGAAATTCCACATGTTAAAATGGATGCAGTGCACAATATAGTGCTTATAGGCATCCAGAACATTAGTTGCAAGTCGTGAGATCAGGCAGCATGCGCCGATGGTCAAGAAGTTGTAATATTTAGAACCGGCAGCAGAAACATTTTATTGTAAATGGGGCCATGACGTTAAGACCGGAAATATTTCCAGCGATCATGTGGCACAGTATTTGGAGGAGCAGGATGGCTTATAGACACTGTGATGTCGATGCACGATCTGTATGTGATCATTTTGTTGAACAAGTGTGTAAACTAAAAGAAATTTTGAAGCAGCAAGACGCTGCGGAGGAGGTCTTGAGTCTGATTGGCGAACTTGTGGTAATGAAAGTCCAATAGACACGGTTGTCAGCCAAGGGGCATCGCAATCATGATCTTTTACTGGTGTATTTGTACCAATTCATGCAATAAAGAAAAAAAAAAGCGCGGCGTAGTCGAGCGGTTAGTGTCGAACGTTACGGATCAAGCAGTGGCGGGTTCGAATCTTACCGCTACTGGGTTTTTTTTTCTACAAATCGATTTGTTTTTACTTTTTGTAATGCATTTGTGATGCTTCGTTATTTCTAGTTTTTACTTTTTACCCGAGGCCCTTTTTTTCGCCGGGCGCCGAGCGCAATATATCGACGCTCTCCTTGGTATGAGCAGCAAGTATGCCCCTTTTGTTTACGATGTATGCAAGTAGCACGTTTAAGGTCTTGTTGACGCAGTATATGTTGGTCAGATGTGCTATGATTTAGTGAACAATTGAATGATAATGCGTTTTTCCTTCGGTACTTAGCATATGTATGCTTTTCGTGTCGTACATAGCTGCAGTCAAGCGGTCAGGTCGCAGTCGAAGCGGCAACGGCGGCGATATGTTGGCGCAGAAGTGCGAACGAAGGAGCGTTTCGGCGGCAGCGGATTTCGCTCGCTCGCGCCTGCGAATGCTCAAATGGAAACCAGCAAGGCGAATCTGCTGCTACAAGCTCCTAATTCAGGCGCCGCAATTCCAAACAAACTATCCGAGTGCGCACGAAATGCCTGAGTCGAAACATAACCAAAACTGAAGTGGGCGCCTGTGGCGCCTCCAAGTATATTTTTGTATTTGCCGTGCAACATTTACGTTGTCTTTTCGCCGTCGTTTAAGTATGATAAAAGCGTGTTATTATATTCGAGACAAAACCTACGACCGCATTCAAACGGGCAACGTAATTCGCATTTGTCAGCCTCCGTGATCCCTAGCGCGTCACGTGATTTGTAGTTGCGCTTTTCGGCTATGGCGGCGATACCTGTATTTCTGTTCTTCCTCTTTACTACCTTATAACAGCTCTGTTTTCAGTAACTGTGGATTTTTGTAATCAAGAATAGGCATTCTATCAATGCAAGCCCACTTCAGATTTCTCTTTAGTGTCCCTTTAATATCGCTATGGTGAAACTCCCGAAGGATCTAGATAAAATCCATGGCATATGACGCCGTATATGTCGGTGATATAACAATATGGATTCGAGACGGCTGCCCAGGACAGCAGCAAGACGCCCTTCAGGAAGCCGTCGACTGCACCAACAACTACCTTAAAGTTGCGACCTCGTCTGCGAACCAGAGAAATCTGCTCTCCTGGTTCCTAAAGCCAGAACTTGAGGAAGACCACCAAAAGATGACATTACTGACCTCAAAATCTTCCTTGACGGAACCCCTATCCCTCAAGCCGACTCTCTCCGCATTTTTGGTCTAAACATCCCGAAAGATGGATTAGGGTCTGCAATACTCCCGAGACTTCAGGCTACTGTTACTCAAGTGGCGCATCTGGTCCGCCTCGTGGTCAGCAGAAGACACGGTATGAAAGAAAAAGATACCGTCCGCATCATCCAGGCTCTCATCATAAGCTGCGTAACACACGGAACACCATATTTCGATCTAAATAAAACAGAAGTGCAAAAACTCCATTCTCATTCGTAAAGCCATCAAAATCGCCATCGGTATATCCGAACGTGCCTCTACCTACGTCTTCAGAACACGTGGGAGGAGCTTGGAAAGACCCACGAAGTAAACCAATTGGATCGTTTAAAACTAACAGAAACTGGACATGCAACCCTCAGAAAACTGGGATACAGAGAAGGCTTAGAACCAAAAACACCAAGCAGCGCATACCGATAGATATCTGGTCATACATGACCATAGCCCCCATCACGAGAAATATGCACCCTGTATACAACAAAGACCGGCGCCAGGCAAGAGGTTGGGCTCTTAGCAAAGCTCACGGAACAAATTCGGAAACGAGATACGCTAGTGCAGTAAAATACCCGGCATGTCAAGCCTACTCGCTTAGCGTCATTGACTCCACATTTACAGAGGAGGCCTCTGCAACTGTTCCTACAAATGTCATTGACGCAGCCTAAGAGGCTGCAATCGCCTCAGCAATCTCGACGAGCCAAGAACAAGTCATCATTCTGACTGATTCACACTCTGCACGCAGAAACTATCAAAATGGAAGGATTTCCAGCATAGCACTACAAATCCTCCGTCCCACTACAACTCACCACCTCCCAGACATCTACATGATATGGACTCCGAGACACACTCACTTGGAAAGAAACAAGGCTGCCAACGCCTCACCCCGAGGATATGCTAACCGGGTACCACTTCCAGAGGGATCTGGGAGAACACGGGATGTACCCAAAAAAATATGCTGACAATATTCTGCATTACAGACTTGACTGAATAAAATATACTCCACCCTACAAGAAACTAACCAGAGAAGAAGCAGTCACCCTCCAAAAAATCCAAAACAGCAGCACGTCCACGGCTCCTTACTACACAGAGCTCGCCCACCACCTACAAATATGAATACGTATTTGAAACGCACCCAACACCCTACAGAATATGGTAGGGTGATGCAAGAAACCAAATGGTACTATAACCCCAATGGCCTTAACCGAAGAGCAGTGGGAGACTCAGCTGTCAAGCCCAAGCCTGGATGATGAGTTTAGCCTGGTCAACCGGACTCGGGAGATGGCTCGGATACACGGCTTCCTGGACTGAGGAAGATGCCCACCGAGGGCTAAATATTTCACGCCTGCTCCGAATAAATTGTCTCTCTCTATCTCAAACTTTGGTGCTTTGGTGGCTTTACTTTGGTTCTTGTAATATTTTCTTAGATTGCATTTTTGTTTGCTGGCACAATGTTTAGGTCAACATGTTGTTATATTATGTTTATTTTTTTATATATTGTTCTTTTGCTTTTCATGAATCAGTGCCTGTGTGTTCTGCCGCTGCCCTCAGACTGGGTTTAAGGCCCGTCAAGTTGCCGTGTGCAACGTTTTCCATAAATATCCCATAAATTGTATGTTTATTGAAATAAAGGCAATTCAATTGAATTCAATTCACACAGGAAAGAGACCTATGGACAAGTAAACAACAAAAGAAGCAAAATGAAGCACCTCATATATTCCTGGATTTTTTGGCTGATTAAATTAACGAGGCCTTCGAAACTGCTGGACTTCATGTTAACGTGTACTACGTCGTAAATAAACTTCTAAATTCAGACTTTAAAAGCGTTCAACCATAGCCGCGCCATTAATAATTAGATGTGGTTCTGCGGGCACTCACGGCTTCCATGTGCATATGTAGCGGTGGCTTCCATGTCCACCGCTATCATGGTGGTGGTGGCCGGCACCTTCTAGGATAGGTTAAAGGCAACTTAAGTATACAAAAAGTAAGAGACACAATGGCCGTCACCGTAGATCAGTAGTGGAGTACAGGGCGCAAAACTCGAAGGTTGCTGGTTTTGATTGCACTGACACTACGTGGTTGCTTTCTTGGTCTTCTTTAAAGCTTATCATATTCATGAATATTATTACCGCGTGCATCGACACCAGCAAAAACTTTATGCGCTTTTCGTCAGGGATGTTACAAAGCGTATGATGAAAAACGTGTGGGCAAAATTAAACAATTATCTTTTTACCAAAATTCATACTGTCCCCTCACAACACATCAGTGAAACCTTTTGCCTCATTTTATTGTTGAATGCACCATTGAAAATATGTTTGCTGAACTGTTATTGCAGAAAACGTAACCCCTCTCCTGCTTGGGTAGCGCGGCTGCCTGCAGTATATGGAAATAAATAAATATATATATTGTCACGTCTCGGTACAACGCCAAGGAGAGCCTAACGATAGATGGTTTGAAAGCTCGACCAGAACGAGTCTTGCGTTCAAGTTTCTTTTCCTATCAGGCTCGGGCTTGTCGTCCCAGATGTCATCTTGTGCGTCGTCTTCTATGCGTCATTTTCCCCCCTCCTGAGGAAGCATCACCTCGATGAGTATAAAAGGAAGTAGGAGGTCAAGGTCAGTCTGAGTTGTACGGCTTCATACGCACAACATGGACGACGTCTGCTTGTTGCTGGCGTCGCTTTGATGTCGACACCTCGTATGGCACCACCTCATAAGTGACGTCGGTTAAACATCGCTGAACAACATAGGGCCGAAGTATCGCCGGAATAGCTTTTCGGAGAGTCCACGGCGGCGAATATGCGTCTAGACCCACACTTTGTCGCCAGGTTCCTAAGTGACAAGTCGGTTTCTATGATTGTAACTTCGTGCATCATGCTCTTGCTGATTTTTGATCCGCACACGCGCTAGCTGTCGAGCTTCATCTGGACGCTGAGCGAATTCCTCGGCGTCCTGATCGAGATCATCGGTGTCGGCATTCGGGAGCAACTTTGCATCCAGCATAGTTGTTACTGGTCGCCAGTGAAGGAGGCTGAATAGTGTGGTGTCTTCGCGTGCCGTATTGTAGGCGAACGTGACGTAGGAAAGAATTTTGTCCCAATCCGCCTTTTGCGCGAGGATGTGGCGCCATCATGCGGGAGCGGGCGGGAAACACATTGAGCGGCAGTGTAGCAGACGACGCGAAAGCGCACCATACGAAATGGCCACGCCAACGCTGGTAGAAAGCGAAAGCTTCCCCCCTTTTTTGGCCTCGGAGCGGAAAGTAGTGACAGTGATTGCAGCATATCATGTTCACGCAGTATGGGGAAGGTAGAGCGCTTTCACAATCCACTCATAACGCACGTACGCATATACTATCTTCCTATTGTAAGAGCGTGTAGCGCCGTCCGTGTTCGACGTGACAGAATGAGACGCTCTCAGCGTGCAGGTTTCGGCAGACAGGAGAGCGTGGGGGCAGAGAGAGAGAGAGAGAGAGAGAGGGATCTCAAAGGGCAAAGCAGCCAGGGGTTTGTTGATGCTGCAGAGCTAGGTAGAATCGTCTCCTGTGACTTTGAGCGGAGCATATGCGCGGGGTGTCTTGAGTTACCGAGCACAATGCGGCCACCGCGGCACCGGCATGGTGCAATGGGCGTCGCTTCCTCCTCGCGTCATCTACAACCGTGCAGCTATAGGATTTCATCCACGAAGATCGACAGAGAGTCACATATACACACCCCGTGAAAAGGGCATTGTCCCGGCCGGAATGCACACCTGCAGGAAACGCGCTGCATTTTTCTGGCAATTGATGATTCAGAGCTGTAGCCGGTTTCTGGCCTCAGGAGTCAGAACGGATGTGGTCGCAGTGGTGAAAAGGTTCTCGGTGCGCAGAGAATTGTCATTCTGTTGTGAAAGGATCTCCAACGTTCTTTTCTGCCTCCGCCGCGATTTCTGCGGAATCAACAACTTGGTGACACATGTGAATCTCCTACATATCGGATGCGCATCTCGGTCAGGAACCAACCCTGTTCTACGTCCAGAGCGATCCACTCTGCAAGTGAACGAGCATGAACCCTCCAGGAGATTCATTTATTGCGCCGGGCGGTTTCCTTGCCGTTGCAAACGGTTGGACGAAGACGACGGTTATCAAGCTCCCTAACGAAGTTCATCTGATTGCGTACATTACAGGAACAAAGTCCGGATGCTTTGGCGTGCACGAAGGCGAGCCTTTAATTAAAAAAAATACTGCGCGTCGTGCAAGTGTCAAGTGCGTCATATGCTCCGAGCGGCAAAAACACAGATACTACAGGTATGTATGCATCTAAGCGAAATAGGCATGATGAAAAGTACCTACTGGAGTTTTCACCCAGGCTGTAGCGCACCAGAGATAGCTGCAATGAGGATTTCTTCGGTGCGTGATTGCTTTAGTGGCACCGTGGCCTGAAGGCGATGTATTTTGTCCCTTCTTATCTTTATGTGCGAAAGGGCTAGGTAGCTTAGATATCACAGGCGGCTGTGTGCGCTGGGCCGTAATATTTAGCATGTTTTATCGTGACTGCCACCTCACTGACAAGAAAAAAAAAAATACGGCGTTTTAATGCACTGCCGTTCGCGAGCCTCATGACCAGATCAACCACTCGGCTCGCTAACGGCGGTGCATCACAACAAACACCCTTTTTTTCTTCTTTTAGTCAGGCGGCAGTCGCGATAAAACATGCTAAATATTACGGTCTAGCGCACACAGCCACCTGTGATATCTGCGCTACCCAGCCCCTTCGCACATAAATAAAACAAACGACAAAATACATCGCCATCAGACGCGCCGAACAAATGCTTAATGCGGCTATCACTGGTGGGTTACAGGCTTGGTGCAAACTCCGGTAGATACTTTTCATCATGCACATTTCCTTTAGATGCATACATACCTGTAACGAAGTGTTTTACGCACAGTCGAGAGCACGCAGTCGGCTGCCAAGGTCGCCCATTCACGTCTTGACGCTTGGTTGCCCTAATCCAAGCTTCACGCCGTTGCAGGTCGCGGCTCGCCGAAGGAAACCTAACAAAAGGCGTCTTGCATCCCGGCACGCCTCGAGAGTGACAGCCGTAAGCGGCACAGGTCGTTGGCATCGTTTTACCGAGGCTGTGAACGTGACCGCGCCTCCAGACCCTGTGCGTTGGCTATGAGTGCGGCGACGAGAAGCGCCGTCGACGCCGCTCAGTGTGTTTTCATCAGTCGCCGCTGGGGCTTCGCGCATGCGCAGAAAACTCGCGCAAAAGGCGGATTCTTGTGATTCACTTCGACGTACATGCAAAGCATTTCTGCGATGGTCTTATTAAGGCGTTCTGTCAACCCATTGGTTTGGTGGCAATAGGCTTTAGTTTTACGATGAGTGGTACCACTGAGGCGGAGAACGGTCTTCAAAAGTTCGGCGTAAATACAGTTCCTCGGTCAGTTATAATGAGTGCCGGAGCGCCATGCCTCATGACAATGTTCTCAACGAAGAACCGAGCTGCTTCGGCAACGGTACCCCTTGGCAGGGCCTTGGTCTCGGCGTAGCGGGTTAGATAATCGGTGGCGACAATTATCCATTTATTCCCGGATGTAGATGTCGGAAACGGTCCCAGGAGGTCCATGCCGATTCGTTTTAAAGGTGTCGTTGGCACTTGAAGAGGGTGGAGTAGGCCAGGCGGTTTTACAGGAGTGATTTACGGCGCTGGAAGTCTATGCACGTACGTACATAATGTTTCACTGTCGCCGGCAGTTTTCGCCAGTAATATCCATGCTGTACTCTAGACAAAGTGCGGGTGTAGCCTAGGTGACCGGCGGTGTGCTCGCCGTGACACGCTTGCAAACCTTCACTGCTGAGAGCAGATGGGACGACGAGTAAATGACTGTTTCCATCAGGGCGGAAGTTCTTGTAAAGTGCGTTGTTGCGAATAAAGAACGAAGACATTACTCGGGCGAAAATCTTAGGCACAACCGTAGTTCGCTTTTCCAAGAAATCAATAAGAGGGAGCAATTGCTGGTCTTCTTGCTGCTGTTGGGAAAGCGTTGCGTCATCTATGACATCTAAACACTCAGTGTCTTCATCGGTCATAGTGGAAGGTTCGACCGGCGCTCGCGAAAGGTAATCAGCATCCGTGTGCTTCTTTTCAGGTTTGTAAATAACGGCCATGTCAAATTCTTGTAATCGAAGGCTCCAACGCACAAGTCTCCCTGAAGGGTCGTTTAGGTTCGTCAGCCAACAAGAGAGTGATGGTTGCAAACAGCTTCAAAGGGGCGAGCGTACAAATAAGGGTGGAACTTCATAACCGCCCATACCACTGCAAGGCATTCTTTTTCGTTTGCCGAGTAGTTCGCTTCTGCTTTAGATAGGGTCCTGCTAGCGTAAGCAATTACTTTTTCCACACCATCATGGCGCTCCACCAGCACAGCGCCTAAGCCCACGTTGCTGGCATCCGTATGAAGCAGTGGAGGGGCGTCGTCATCAAAGTGTGCCAGGACAGGTGGTTTCTGTAGACGTCTCCGCAGCTCATTAAAATCTTGTTGCTGTTCTTCACCCCAGAGAAAGACAACGTTGTCACGCGTCAATGAATTTAATGGCCTGGCAATTTGTGAAAAGCCAGCAATAAACCGACGGTAACAGGCGCAAAGACCCAGGAAGCGCCGCAGTGTCTTTTTGTTCGTAGGTGTTGGTAACGTGGCGACTGCGGAGAGCTTTTCAGGATCAGACCGGTCACCTTCTTGGCTAACGATGTGGCCTAAGAACTGCAGCTCCTCGTAACCAAAGTGGCACTTCTCGGGTTTTAGTGTGAGGCCCGCAGATCGTATGGTCTGAAAAAAAGCTATCAAACGGCGTAGATGCTCATCAAATGCGGCCGAAGACACAATCACGGTATGCGCCGCGTCGCACTTCACTTGAACAAGAGAGCATGACTGCGGAGCTAATGTCACCGTCTCCTTGGCGACGCGTAAGGGCATCAGTGGTACTTCCGCATAACCAAGGTCTCCATGATTCTTGGTGAAGGCAACGACGCTGTTCCGAATGCTGATTACAGCCCCATGAAGGCGCAGAACGTCCATGCCCAAGATGAGGTATTTGCAACAGTCAGGAAGAATAACGAAACTGCCAACAAACGCCGCGTTTCCTATTCCTATCCGGGCGGTGCACTTCACTGTCGGTGCCAGTAGTTGATCCCCAGCACATCTAATTACTGGTCCAGTCCATTCGGTTCTTACTTTACGCAGCGTATCATCCAGTTTCTGGCTAATAATTGAAAAATACGCCCCGGTATCCACCAGAGCATGTAGTACCTCCAGCCCGTCAATAGAAACGGCGAGGACAGCACTAACAACTTCATCTTGTCGCTCGTCTTTTTCGGCATTTGCTTGGACGTGCGGCTAGGTCGGCGCTGTCAGCTTCGTCGCTGGGAATGCTCATCTGGTGCGGCATTTTCAGCGGTAATGTAGGCGGAATTTTCGGCGGTAGTGCGGCAATGTCAATGTTAACAGCGGCCTCACGGCACATGTTGTCGGCACTTGCGGCGGTGGTGAGGGGTTTGACACTTTTCGACTAGTTGCAACCTCCCCCCGCGAGGTTGAGGCTGTTAGTTTCCCTGGCGAGGGCACGGGGGCGGCTGTCCGCTAATGTCAGCAATGCTACGATGCATCGGCGAAGGAAAACGTTGTGGTGATGGGGAGGAGCGGCGGCGGAAGCCCGGGGATTTGGTTTCCCTGCTGATCGGAAGGTCGTCCTCGATTTGGGCAGAGTCAGCGTTAAAGTGGTGGCGAGCAGAAGCAGGCGGAAAGGCCTGCCCCTCTTCTCGGTAGCGGCAGTACCGATACACGTGGCCAGGCTGTCCGCTGTAGAAACACAGTGGTCGGCTATCATAACGGTGCCACTTGTCAGTTCGGCGTGGTGGAGAGCACCTGGAAGGCGCCCACTGAGATCACTGGAAGAATCGCGTCTCCTGACGGCTCGATGAGCTCGGTGGGACGTGGTCTATAGACGGGCTATGAAGGACTGCGGCATAGTTCTTGGGTTGCGGCTCGTGGTAAGGTGCAGACATGTTGGCCGTGAAGCTGACCGGTTGTGGAACGTGGTATGGTTCCGAAATAGCTGCCGCTTTGTCGACGGGGTGAGAGTGGTTGCTTGGTGCAGACGGTGATAAAGCATACCGAATTTCATTCCTGACAGCTTCCACGAGGGCCTGTGATGACTGAGCCTTCGTAGCCGTAATTCGCTGGATCTCCTCAAGGATAATTTCTCTAATGATGTCTCGAAGAGTGGTCTCATCGGTTGCATTCAGCGCCGCCGCAGTCGTCGAATCACAGTTAACGGGTCGGTTGTACTGGCAGCACCTGTCTTGGAGGGCTCGCTCTATAGCCGTAGCGTCCTTAACAAACTCACTCACATTTTTAGGTGGGTTGCGTACCAAGCCGGCAAACACCTGTTCTATGACACCATGAATGAGATGCCGTAGCTTCCTTAGCTTACTCATATCAGGGTCGGCACGGCGATAAAGGCGAGCCATGTCTTCCGCAGACATAGCCTCACTCTCATTTGGCTTCTGGATGCGGACTTCAGCAGGCGCAGCGTATTGTGTCGTCGGTCAGTTCTCGCAAAAGCGTCGACCAGGTGGCAGCGGAAGACATTTCATGTGGATACACTGGCCTCGTGGTTTTCAAACCACGTCCTGGCATTATCCTGAAGGGCAAAATAAACATTACAAAGCTTCTGGTCTGCGCTCCACTGGTTTATCTTGGCCACTCGCTCAAACTGGTCGAGCCAGTCCTCCACATCTTCAAACGCTTCCCCGCGAAAGCACTCTGGCACCTGGGTGTTCTGTAGAGTCGCCGGCGTAGGGTTGAGTTGTGCCATGGCTTGGGAGATGTGAGGAACTTGGGCGCTGAAAGAGTCGTTCGGCAAATGGCTGTACTCCGGCGCTAGGCCTAGAAGGCGGCGGCTAGCACGATGGACAGGCGTGTCGATGTTTGGGAGCCGCTGTGGACTGCCGGAAGGAGTATTATGCATACCCCAGTGTGC
Source organism: Amblyomma maculatum (assembly GCF_055883805.1). Lineage (NCBI taxonomy): Eukaryota > Metazoa > Arthropoda > Arachnida > Ixodida > Ixodidae > Amblyomma > Amblyomma maculatum. The sequence continues at coordinate 29,712 of NW_028146819.1, forward strand.
TCCACCAGTGTCAAGTCTCGGTAGAACGCCAAGGAGGGCCTAACGATGAATGGTTTTAATGGTCGACTAGAACCAGTATTGCGTTCAAGCTTCTTTCTCTTCCAGGCTCGCGCTTGTCGTCCCGGATGTCATCTTTTGCGTCGTATTCTATGCGTCAATATCTAGCCGTATACGATATGAAGGAGCATTGAACAAGTGTAAATGGGGTACGCCTCAGGTCGAGCCTGCAAACTGAGGCGTAGCCCCTTTACCCTTGTTCAGTGCTCCTTCATACAGTTTAAACCATCTTCTTCCTCTCGTTCTACCTAGCCCTATACGAGTAACTTCCTTAGCTTACTCATATCAGGGTCGGCACGGCGATAAAGGCGAGCCATGTCTTCCGCAAACATAGCCACGCTCCACAAAAAGAGAAAAAAAAGTAACTTATCCTTCTTGAATCACCTAGTCGACGGAGCTGGAATCGTCACACTTAGTTTATATTTTCTTGCCTAGCTCTCTCGCCTAATTTACACAGCCATGTCTTAAACTGAGCGATCACAAATGACCGTGCAGTATAAAGTATACAGCGCTGAAACTGAAAATGCGTCTTTCACAGCCTAAGTCAGTTAGGTACGTTAAACCTCATATAGTAACCAAAACAAACCTATCGTTAAAGCAGGGAAGATTTCGTTTTATTTCAACTGAAGTAATTAAAAATAAAATTTCCCCGTTAGTTCAGATGAACGAATTCCGGCTACACGCTCTACAAAATCTCGTCAACAAGTCCTTCAACTGACAATTAAAGGCTTACCTTTTACAAGTGAATATGTTGAAGCTAGAACAAAGCACTGTGAGGAATTTGCGATCTCTAGGCGAAATGACTGTGCCGGTTCCCATGGCACTGTGGGAAAGAAAAAATGCGTAGCTGGATAGCACACAGAAAAGTAATGAAGTCAGGAATTTTGAGTAAATGATGCTTTACCTGAGGGAGAGCCGTCCTCATGAGCATCGAATGTGATGATGTCTATTGGTTTTAGACCTGTGGAGCTCGACAGAGTTACTGCGTACGTATGGGTGTGCCTGTTTAAAAAAGAAGGGATTGTAACACATTTTTTCTCATAAAAATTGATGTTCTCATATATGTATAGATTTATACTAACGACAATTATATTAATTATTCTCAGAAAGAGCACAATATATGGGTTATGACCCATTACTAAGAATTTGGCAAATATACCATCAAGCATTTTATTGATTCCTCTGCAACACGCACTAAACGACGAGTACCGTCTCGCACACAGGTGGCCTGTTCGACACGCCATCCCCACTTGTTTATATAAATGCCTTAGGTGAAATATTTCTATATTATAATCTAGCCAATCTGAGTCTACTTCCTCATAAATTGTGGGTCCATCTTTCCCCTGCTCTCTTTGATTTCATTTCCGGTCAGTTTTTTTTGCCCACGGCCTGTTGAAGTAGCTGAATGATAACGCTTGCTGTTACACCTCACGTGCTTTTTGACAATATCCCTTTAGAGACACGATTACTCTCAGTGATTGTTTTTAACGCCCCACGACAGTCTTTATGCATTTTTCTTTAATGGTTAAGTTTTCTCTGATATTTTAAACATCAGTCCTTTTGTGACCATTTACAGACGCCACCATTCCCACGAAATCCTGCGATGGACATTTGACTGTACAAAACAGCTCAAGAAAATGGAACTGTAAATGTAACTTCTCATAGAGAAGCCAACACTTGCTTGGAAACATGTATCGAGTACTGCAAAACAAAACGCGAAAAGTATGTTGTGGTCACCACGGCTGAATAAAATTGTTTTTGTGACACTGTAAGCAATCGACGGTATGATTTTTCCAAGAGAGTAGCCTTATCGCGATTTCTTGCTTCCGATATTAGGATGCTCCACCTTTATGTTGAAAAAAAAATCACGACCCGCTGCAGTGGCTCAGTGGTTAAGACGCTGGGTTAATACTCGAATACCCCTGTCCGAACCTGACTACGGCGGCCGTCTTTGGATGGAGTTCAAACGGAGACGCATCCGTCTGGGCGTTAACGATCCCCAGGATGTCGAAGTTTTTCCATATCTTTCCACTGCGGCATCTCGCTCTTTTATTCGCCGCGAGATTGACCTAGAGGCGGCGCCACCGTCACTCCGGTAGTGTGGATCGGCAGCCAGCGGCGCTCGCAGAAACGCACGCTGTAGGTCTGCTTCCGAGTTTACCGCGGGTTTGTTGGCGATGAACACATGTATTCTGCAGTATTTCCGCAATATTGCAGAAAGAAATTTAAGGATTTCGCCAATGCAGCAGAAGAAGAGCGGATTTTAGAAAAACAAAGCACGCAACCACCAGTCTTCTAGATTTACTTTGCACGTTTCTTGCGCTGTACCGCTCTCACGCGCCTAATGCTTGGGCCTGCCAAATGACAGCTTTGTTTTTCTTATCGACTTTTAAACAGTTTGCGCGTGTCTCATGCGAGTGAGACCGGCGAATTTAGTGTCAAGCCCACGCAGATACAAGGTTCGTGCTGTGACCTGCAGTAATTTAGATTGAATGAGAAAGCCTGGTTCATTATGTCGTACTTGACTCGAGGATTAAACAGGTTAAATGTAGCATTGGCAGCGCACTGTATGGCGAGTTGCTTTAGACTGAGTGCACATCAACTCTCGCCGAGACAATCACGCACAAGTATTTCCCAAAAATGAGATCACGCCGACACCATACAGGAAACCTCGCAGCACTGGAAAGCTGATTGTTCACGTGTACAGCGCTGGGTGGATTGAATTTGACGAGATGCTTTCCGCGGCCACTGTCATAGAATGTGATAGTGTATTGATGCATGCGCCACTAACTGTAAATGATTTCCTGAAACCGAGGAAAGTATAAGGGATTTCTGATGTGTGTGATGTTAATATATAACGGTAAATTAGTAGTGTATATATTTTGAAGAAGAACGGAAATCTGAGCTAGTTGGTGCATTGCAAGATCAAAAAACAGCGCGGTACTTGGGACAAACAGTTATTCTCCTCTCTGTTTGAAAAAAACCGTTATTCTCCTCTCTGTTTGAAAAAAACCGTTATTCTCCTCTCTGTTTGACAGCGCTTGTCCGTTATTCTCCTCTATGTTTGTCAGCGCTTGTCCGTTATTCTCCTCTCTGTTTGTCCCAAGTACCGCGCTGTTTTTTGATCTTGTAATTATTTTGTTTTGCAATGCGAATAAATTTCACCGTGTCAGAGAACTTTACACAGTTTACAGAATTTACAATAATCAGCGATTAATTTTCAGTAAGGTTAAAGTGCAAGCTACGAATTACTCGCTGCGAAGACATCGTTATAAACTGCGCATGGGCACTGTCATGTTCTGGGAAGGAATTTTACAGGCTGAAAATTTCTTTATCACTAGTTATTTAGCAGTGTCTAAATCTTATGCGAAGTAAAATATTATGGTTGCTTCAAAAGAGATGCGGGATATAAAACTATCCCGAAATAAATGGAGGCCATCTTATCATGCGACTATAAAAATGTATTTATCCCCGAGCTAAACAGTGATATTTAAGCCTGAATGAAGCTGTTTTACTCCCCTAGTCAGAAATGACGAGTTTTGTCAGAAGACAGCACTTGGACGAAAAGGGATTATAATGATTATAATAGGCTACCAGTAAATTACATTCATCTAGGTGTATTATGTAATAATTATGGTAACAATTAGGTGCAGGGAATATGTTTACCAAACATTCGAGCATTTCTCTAAAGCAAAATGTGCTCACTAAAACTTTTACGAATGCCCTGAAGCCTTCAACAACAAAAAAAAAAAAGAAATGCATATTGGCCCGGGTTTAACGCATGAAAGCGGCATCGGCTTTGACGGATGATTGCAGAGGCTGGTTTTGGTGTCTTTTTTTTTCATTATTAACACCACATTTACCAGGTGAGATTGTTTATTGTACAGTCAAATGCCACAGCAGGGGAACGCCTTTTTGGGATTGAATCCCCCGTTCTCGAAATCAGCAGTCGAGCGCCCTTACCACTGAGACACCGCGACAGCGGTTTAAAATTAAAAAAAGAAAACGAAAAAAAAATCTCACACAACTCTATCGTGCATACAGACGGCATAGTAGGCATACAGTGGTCTGTTCAAACTGCATTCTGCTATATAAAGCAGTCTGCGGTGGCATATGTTTTAGTAGCTGCAGTATTCCAAACAGAAACGGGAATATGCGATTTCTGAGCTTTTGCATTAACTTTTATTGGCGGCAACGACCTGTTTTTCTTTGACACGGCGGTAACGACAGTACCACTTCGTTTGAGACATTGCTTGTCAAAAGATCTCAAGCGCCGAAGATCGCGATGGATGATGTCCCTATTCAAGCATGACATGCTCGATACGGACAAGTATATATATATATATATATATATATATATATATATATATATATATATATATATATATATATATAGTTGAAGCGCGGGGTTAAAAACTGTTCATATTTATTTTGCAAGAGGCATATAGGTAAGCAAAAGCCCACAGGAACCGCGAAACAAACAAAAACACTCCTGTACACGCCGCATGTGCGCGCGTAAATCACTGCGGGCTGGCACGCGACACGAAAACGCATCCACACTGAGTAGGGTACGCCGCTGAGCCGCAAGGTGGCGACTCTGCTCGATCTCGAGGCCAATAGTTGCATATTTCACCGTAGTCTTCGCTTCTTTTACTGCACGGGTCAGGTGTCCACCAAGAACTATAAATGATACTTTGTCTTTCCTTTCCGGTAAACCAATTTGCATTTCTTTGCATTCTTAAAAATCAAGAGGAGGCAGAAAAATATGCCTAATGTTTATGGTTTGGTTTAGTATGTGGGAACCCTCACCAGAACAGGAGTTGGCCACCCTGGTGCAGTAATTGGCCACAACCTCCTATGATAAGCTCCATAAAACCCCGGCCCTCAGTCACCAGCGGCTGCGGAACAACTGACCACGGCGGCGGTCAGACCTGTGACGCAGCAGGGGGTGCTAAGAAAGCCTGGCTCCGCTGGACAGGCCGTCATTGGAAACTGACCCTGGCAACGTTTAATGCTAGAACCCTAGCTAGTGAAGCTAGTTTAGCAGTGCTGTTAGAGGAACTAGAGGGCATGAAATGGGATGTCATAGGGCTTAGTGAGGTTAGGAGGCCGAATGAGGCATATACTGTACTGAAGGATGGGCATGTACTGTGTTATCGAGGTTTACCAGAGAGGCGACAACTAGGAGTAGGTTTCCTTGTCAATAAGTATATAGCGGGTAATATAGATGAATTCTATAGTATTAATGAGAGGGTTGCAGGCATCGTAATTAGGCTTAATAAGCGGTATAAACTGAAGGTTGTACAGGCCTATGCACCTACAAGTAGTTATGATGACCAGGCAGTTGAAAGCTTCTATGAAGATGTAGAATCGGCAATGCGAAAAGTAAAGACGCAGTATACTGTACTAATGGGCGACTTCAATGCCAAGGTAGGGAAAAAACAGGCAGGAGACAAGGCAGTAGGTGACTATGGCGTTGGTTCTAGGAATAGCAGGGGGGAGTTACTAGTTGAGTTTGCAGAGCGCAGTAACTTACGAATCATGAATACCTTCTTCAGCAAACGGAAGAACCGGAAATGGACATGGAAAAGTCCTAACGGAGAGACTAAAAATGAAATCGACTTCATAATGTGTTCAACCCCCGCCATTGTGCAGGATGTAGAGGTAATCGGGAAAGTGCGATGCAGTGACCACAGGATGGTGAGGTCCCGAATTAGCCTAAATCTGAAGAAGGAACGCAACAGATTAGTAAGAAAGAAACCCATCAACGAATTAGCGGTGAGGGGGAGGGCAGAAGAGTTCAGGATCTCGCTACAGAATAGGTATTCAGCTCTAACTGAGGATGGCGACATTACCCTAGAGGCAAGGAACAATAATTTCAGAGATATCATTACTGAGTGCGCGGTAGAAGTAGGCGGTAGGATAGTTAGAGAGGATACCGGTAAGCTGTCTAAGGAGACGAAAGATTTGATTAAGAAACGCCAGAGTATGAAAGCTTCCAATCCAACAGACCAGATCGAATTGGCCGAGATATCAAAGCTAATCAATAAGCGCAAGGTGGCCGATATAAGGAAGTATAACATGGAGAAAATTGAGCATGCTGTAAAGAACGGGGGAAACCTTAAAGCGGTAAAGAAGAAATTGGGCATAGGCAAAAACCAGATGTATGCGATAAGGGACAAGGCGGGCAACGTCATCACTAATATGGACAAGATAGTAAAAGTAGCCGAGGAGTTCTATACAGATCTCTACAGCAGCCATAGTAGTCAGGACCGTAATGATATTGGCGGTAGGGAAAAACAGTCAGACGTTCCACTAGTGACGAAAGACGAGGTCAAGAAAGCATTAGAAACTATGAAAAGGGGGAAATCAGCTGGAGAGGATCAGATAACTACAGATTTGCTGAAGGACGGGGGGGATATCGTGCTAGAAAAACTGGCCACCCTGTATACGCAGTGCCTGGTGTCATCGACGGTACCGGAGCCATGGAAGAGTGCAAACATTATCCTCATTCACAAGAAAGGGGACTCTAAGGACCTTAAAAATTACAGACCAATCAGCTTACTGTCTGTTACGTATAAGGTATTTACTAAGGTAATCGCTAATAGAATCAGAACAACCTTAGACTGCAATCAATCAAAGGATCAAGCAGGGTTTCGGAAATGGTACTCTACTATCGATCATATCCATACCATCAACCAGGTGATAGAAAAATGCTCGGAATATAACCAGCCCTTATACATAGCATTCATTGATTACGAAAAAGCATTTGACTCAGTTGAAACCTCGGCGGTGATGCAGGCATTGCGAAATCAGGGGGTAGACGAGCCGTACGTGAAAGTGCTGGAAGATATATATAGTGGCTGCACAGCAACCATAGTTCTGCATAAAGAAAGTAACAAAATTCCCATAAAGAAAGGTGTTAGGCAAGGAGACACAATCTCCCCAGTACTATTCACAGCTTGTTTAGAGGAAGTATTCAGAGACTTGGAATGGGAGCAGTTAGGGATAAGGGTAGATGGAGAATACCTCAGTAATCTGCGATTTGCTGATGGCATTGCCTTGCTAAGCAACTCGGGGGATGAACTGCAAATAATGATTGATGACCTAGACAGAAAAAGTAGAAAGGTAGGCTTGAAAATCAATATGCAGAAGACTAAGGTAATGTTCAACAGCCTCGGGAAGGAACAGCAGTTTACATTAGGTAGCGAAATACTGGAAGTAGTAGGCGAATATGTCTACCTAGGACAGGTAGTAACCGCAGATCCGGACCATGAAAAGGAAATAACAAGAAGAATAAGATTGGGATGGTGCGCATTGGCAAGCACTCGCAGATTATGACTAGCAGCTTACCGGTATCGCTCAAGAGGAAAGTATACAACAGTTGCATCTTGCCTGTACTCACCTATGGGGCTGAAACGTGGAGGCTAACCAAGAGAGTTCTACTTAAGTTGAGGACAACCCAGAGGGCTATGGAACGAAAAATGGTAGGGGTAACATTAAGAGATAGAAAGCGTGCAGAGTGGGTCATAGAAATAACTCAAGTTACTGACATTCTAGTGGAAATTAAGAAGAAGAAATGGACATGGGCAGGACATGTAGGGCGAAAAGAGGATAACCGATGGTCCCTGAGGGTAACAAACTGGATTCCAAGGGAAGGAAAGCGTAGCAGGGGGCGGCAGAAAGTTAGGTGGGCGGATGAGATTAAGAAGTTCGCAGGGGTCAAGTGAATGCAGCTAGCACAGAACCGGGTTAAGTGGAGAAATATGGGAGAGGCCTTCGCCCTGCAGTGGGTATAATCAGGCTGATGATGATGATGATGATAGTATGTGGGGTTTAACGTCCCAAAGCGACTCTGGCTATGAGAGACGCTGTATTGGCGGACGCTGAAAATTTCGACCAGGTGAGGTTTTTTAACGTGCACTGACATTGCACAACAGACGGGCGTCGAAGTCGGGATTTGAGCCCGCACACTTTGGATCAGTAGTCGAGCGCCGTAACTACTGCGCCACTCCCTGGGCTGTAACGTTTATATTTTTATTACATTGATGGCTTCTTTGCGAGTTATTTTCTAAACGACTTTTATTTTCGCTTACATCTCTTTACTGTCGGCGAACGTGGTATTTATAATACCACTTATTCTGGTGCTTGCGTTCTTCAGTAAATCATGTATCAGCATACTGTCCTTCTAGAGATGTCCGATATGTAAAAACTTCTAAATATATGAAGGTCACCCACAGGCGCCATTCTATTCATTGCCAGTGTAGAAATACTCACCATTGTGAGCTGTGAAAACTGTCGACGAATGCAACGTATGGAAGTTCCGTGCCACTTACTACCTCAATTGTAGAGCACTCGCCATTCATGCCCAGGAAAGCATTGCTTTCTTTGCTCAAGAGATATTTTACTACAGGCTTAAATGACAACAGCTGAAAACAAGCATGAATGGTATTTTAATAATCACACTTCGAGGATGGGCCCTGCTAATCTTGTCTATACAAAAATAAAGTATTTCTTCGTAGAATTAAAAAAAAGAGGAAGCCATGAGAGTGGCTTGTATTTGTGGCAAACGAAAACTTCAAAAGAATAAACATAGAGCGAACTTGAGCCATGGCAGTAATGGGGATGTGTAAATCGCAGGTAGCGCAATTTGCAAATACCAGCCATTATTTAGGTGGCGCCAGTTCATTGTACATAAAACAGAGCGAACTTCCCTGCATAAAGTAAGAAGATATCATAACGAGCATTACTTTCCGATCGATATTTTATTGCAAGGATGAAAGTATGCGTACAGATAAATGAACATTAAATGTTCAATTTCTGGGTATTCATCGTATTCAGAGGTTCTACTTTGTTGCACAAATGGGAGGCGCCTGTTACTGCACTGCCCGTTGTCAGCATTATCAGAGCAATGGGTGACGTGAACAGTGACCCCCCAAGTGCCAGGCATTTTTATTATGAGCTGTTGGCTTCCACAACTAACAAGTGGACGGGTGCGAAATGGACATCCATTCCACACATTCACAACAGACGGAAGAGGGAGAGAGACTGAGGTGCACCGTAGGGCTTAAAAGATTTTAATTCAGCTAAGTTTCAATTTAATCACTGTCAAAAAATATTTACGAAAGCGGGCGACAAAAGCCTGTGGACTTATAGTAAGCTGCTAGTTAGGCCCTGTGGAATAAACGTGCAAAATACCCAGTGGTCAGTAGCAAAATGAGTATACAGTGGCAACCAAACACCTATGTACCGTAAACTTATGTAAATTGACGATTGCATCCCGCGATATTGGAGCAATGAAAAAAAAACAAAAAAACAATAGTGAACAATTTAAACAAACATCAAAATAGTACAGAAATGTTAAGCCAACAGGAACCGACGTTTTAACGAGATACAATTGCAGCAAGAACAAATCAGAACATGTTTAGTACATTTAGGCAAGAGCAATAATCTTATTTATGGTGATGAGATTATTCTATGAGCGAAAAAGATGACAACTGTTTTTTACTACTGATGGAATAGTGTTCTATATTTGGCGTCAGTGCTGGAAACAATCGTCGGCTCTATAAGTTTAGAACGGCTGGAATTGTAAGATAATAGCCGTCTTCGCTTCGTGTATGTTCCTTGGTAAGTATAAAATGGAGAAAGGGGGAAGGTATGGGACGAAATTGCGTGCATAGCACATAGAAATTTGACCTCTAGACGGCGCCTCATCTATAAGAAAAAAGTTCTGGGAAAGGAGTAATAGCTAAAAGATGAATGTGTGGGAAATACACAGTAGTCACTGAACTGCATTCATGTCTCAAAATATCCAACACGATATGTTGCAACGCCTAAAAAACTTATGAGCTATGCTTGGATTTATTATTACTGACTATGAAAATCATCGGCCGTATACTATTACATCGTGAGTTATTGGCAACGCGTGCGATCTCTGCCGCTTTTGTGGGTGACTTCCGCTTCACGCTCCTTGGCAATACCTTGTACCATCATACATGTAAACGGAAAATGAATGAGCCTCTTTACAGCGTCCGATATATATTACTGAAAACAACAATTTTCCACCAACTCGTTCGAAGGTAAACTTCTCAAAGTTATTAAATATGCACTATTAACAGCGCGAGCGTAAACATTATTGCTGTAACGGATGCTTTGTACTTAAGACGGTTGTTTTGATAAAATGTGTTACTTGAAAGTACGAAACAATTTATTGCACCAATATAGAACCTAATGCATGCTGCACTCAACTGAGGTCAGTGTAGAGCAGGGAAGGAACGTTCGAAGTAAAGAGCCAAAAGCAAATGTAGTCATTTAGAACCACGTGAAATGACGTACGCGCCACTTTAGCCGCCTGAAATCGGTCTTGTCACATATATCACGTCAGAATGATAGCATCAAGAACCAGTTTCTTTATGTTTTAACAAACAGCTTGAGGCGGGATGTCAGGGCCCCTTTCAAAAGGAACATCCCAGTGCACAATTTACCTCAATAAAAAATAGGTAAGGAAGATGCAATCCAGTTCAAGGAAGATTCAACATTCTTTACAAGTTTATGAGATGGCATTTCCACAATATAGATAATAGGGATAAAGCACTACATAGTATAGCTATATACCTACATGGTACCACTCACTGGGAAGTCTGATCAGTACGACTTCTAACTACTGGTAGTAATCTAAATGCTTCCTAGGGCTCGGAATTTCTGGTGCCATCCACTACGTCGTCTATTAAAGCCAGAGTCAATTTTGGGCGTTAAACCACATAAATGTCGAATTTTCCTTAATGCTACTCTAATATCTGGCTCCTATGTGCTCTACAGTGCGGAAAAGGTGCTTAGCGCCTCTATGCTACTGTAGTACAGGTACAGCCGCGTCCAATTCTAGCTATAACAAGGTCCCTGATTTCAAATCGTCTTGCGTTCTACCCGAACCCGCAATAAAGCAAAGTAGTAGGCCGTGTGAAGCTGCATGTCCACTCCCTCTGTGCTTGCATCGTTTTAAATCGATATGCGTCTGCGTGCAACGCAATGTTACTTTGAAAGCAGTGACCATGTTATAGCTTGAAGTGGATGACCCTGCACTCACCTAATACACGTGAAGGAAGCGTGCACACGGCTGACTGACTAAAGTGCGGCCTCTGTGTTCCAGTTGACTACCTTATTTTCTTTTCAACGGTACTGCTTTTATTTCTTCATAAACCTTTTCTAGTGCGGTTCAACTAAAATTGCCTTCATGTTAAACTGTCTAGTGCTCATCACTCTGCGGAGCCTTGCTATATGTGCTCTACTGGAGCGGCTGGCACCAAGGCTACGGTAGTCCTCTATTTACGGACGCGGTTTATTAGAGCACCAGGTCCGCTAAACTGGCCGACATATGCAGGATCGCTGACGCCGTGAGATAAATTACATTTCTTAATAGATCATCAATTTTCTTGACATGCAGAGGGCCGACATTTCTGCACAAAGCATTAGTAGTCATTTAACTGTAATAATAAATACGAATAATTCAAGCACGCAGCTTGTTTAAGGTGGTGTATGTCACTGCGTCAGACCAACATTGATAGCGTCAAAGCTAATTCGGCGCCAATGGGATGCAATGATTCTGTCAGAAAAAATTAAGAGTCAAACACGCGCAAAATTTAAATTACGTTTCTCCGGCTAAAATGTCTGCGGAGATTTTCGCTGGATAACTCAAAATACACTAGTGCGCATAGCGGAACATGGCCGCCCGACCATTGTTCGCGTAGAGTCATTGCAGGCTGAATTCGTTTTTATTTTTTCAATTAACAAAGGTTTTAGTTTCACCTAAATAAGGAATACGTTGTGAAAAGAGGATGACGGGACGAAACGTTGCATAGCATTACGGCTGTGCGAGCGCTCAGGCAAAAGTCACACGGTTTAGGTTGAGAACTTTTGAACTCCGTAATACGCTTTCTTATACAAATTGCGTAGTACAGATGTGTTTTTCTGAAAAAACGTGCTAGCCTGCGGCACCCGCCAGCTGACGGGCTGCTTCCGTAATGCATGAAGGGGCGGCGCTCTACGCAGTCGACGCGCGGTAGATCGGTCACCCAACTGGTGCGCGCAGGGGCAAACCGCCAATCGCGCACGGCTAGGCATGTTTGGTCGCCTCCTTTTTGGTCCCTGTTTTTCTTAGCAATTTTCGATCATGTATAAAGTTTTAAATGACTGAGAAAATCTGCAGCTGGACATTTTTGCTAGATGCGGCAAAAGCATTTCAGTACTTTGTTGCTCTCGAAGCTGCATGGGACTGTGCAAGACATGCGCGTGCGAGCAGTTTGATCTTTTCACACTATCTCAGTGGTTTACTTGCAGTGTATGTGCGATGTGTATTTACGAATCTATTTCATATTTAACCAGCCAAAGGACGAGACCCAAGGAAGAAGAGGACAGGACAAGGCTGGACTAGCAACTGAATGTTTATTGAACGAATGAAAACAACGAAGACTCCTTCCGAAAAGCACGCGCACAACCCAGCCGGTGGAATGGCAGAAAATTGAGAAGATGAAAAAGAAAATTCAAAGCCAATTCAAATTCAAGGCCTAACTAACGACTTTCCTAATAGAGCGAATTCCTTACAATGAAGGCTAACCGATGCCTTAGCCACACACTTGTCCTTAGCCTTAGCAATGTTATATGCTTCAACCACTCTCGACAAAATTGTTTACAATTGCTGTAAACTACACCCGTATTACTGAAATCAGCCGCACAAAGGGACGGGTCATGCTCTGACTTACACTCTCGGGATTGCACATGTAGCGCCAGATTAGAACTCGCCTCCCCTTACAGAGAATTAGAGTGCTCCGTCAGGCGCCCATTTAGACATCTTCCTGTCTGCCCGTAGTAGCACCGGCAACAATTGAGATGAATGCGATAAACCACATTCTGCAGGTGGTGAACCTTTTCTTATATGACACTGCGCAACGAAAACTATCACGAGTTACATTGTCGAGCCCCTTTCTAACTCTGGCGCACAAGCCTCCTATCTTGTTTCTCACTGTAAGTACAACGTCAACGTCGTACCTTGCCGCCAGTTTGTTGAGTCGGTGCGAAACGCCATGGAGGTAAGGTTAAAACCCCTCAATAAACTAAAAGGTGGTGGTGGGTGGTGGTGACTATGGTTTATTTTTGGGGAGGGGGTACTGGTCACGTCTTATGTTAGCCATCTTTGTGGCATCACTCTTGGTGACCAGGGGGAAGGGGAAGTTGGGATTAGGGGAAGGTTGGGGAGGGGAAGGTTGCTGACGTCGCCATTTTCGCACGAAGCACTATAGGCCCATGCAGGCCTACAGAACAGAGCTGAGGCCAGACTCTTCTAGATAAATCAGGAGGAGCCGGTGAGCAGAAAGTTGGTTCCGAGCTGGGAAGAGCAATTGCCCTTCCGTATCAGCAGGGAGACCAAGATTCCGATAGCCATTCATAAGTTTCTGGCGATGGCCAGCGGAGGCTGGACACACGAGGAGCAAGTGTCCCAGTGTGCCAGTATTGCCGCAAGAGGGAGAGGCTGGGCTGGGAGCTCGGCCACAGGCATACATGCGGGACGGAGTCCACGTGCAGCCTATTCGAAGTCGTAGGAGGAGGGATTTGTCCTTCCGTGGAAGGTTGTCAGAGAGCCGTTGGAGATGTTCACCAGCGGCAATACGACGGTCAGGATGGAAAGACCTTATCGACCTTCTCAAGAGGGGTCTTGAAAAGTCAAAAGGTGTGACAGCTTCAGTGACTGGGGCGCCGTTGTCGTGCGCCGCTTTGGCCAGGGCATCCGCCTCTTCATTGCCCTGGACTCCAGTATGTCCTGGAACCCAATGTAGGGCCAGTTGATACCCCGAGTCCTGAAGGGCTAGGAGGCGGGCTCGGAGAATGTTCACCGAGAGGTTGGTGCCGTGGTAGATAGTCAGGAGCTGCAGAGCAGATCTGGAGTCGCACAGAACATTCACAGGTCCAGGAGGGACACTGGAAGCAATGAACTGTGCGGCTAGATGTAGACCGGCCAGCTCAGCAGCTGTTGAACTGGCAGGGAATGACAGGCGGCAGGACCTAGACTAGTCTAGCTGCGGTGCTGTCATAGCAGCAGCTGCTTGGAAGGTAGCTGGTCGAACCGAGCCATCCGTAAAGAGGAGTGTAGATCCTCTACACTCCTCAAGGAGGGCTGCAGTTGCCTGCTGGAAGGCAGCTGCAGGGGTGTGACGTTTGGTGAGACCATCCGTATCCAAAAAGACAGGAATTGGGGGTCGATTGGGTGGAGGGGGTAGGACTGAGAAACCTGGGACAGGACCGATGAGTTCTCTGTACACTGTATACAGCTTACCCATACGAGAATGGGATTTGCTGTGCAGCCGTGCTAGGAGTGAGGCACCATCTGGAGCATGGCTGAGACGATCAATGTGAGTCAGTCCCCTCTGGGCGAGTAGAAGATCCAGAGGATAGATACCCGCTTCCGCAAGGGTAGCGGGAATCTGTGAGGATTGAGGGACTCCGAGGAATCTTCTAATCCAGCGCCTTCGAATCATGTCGAGACGAATGACTCGAGTCGACCGAAGGGAGACGAAGGGAAGGGCATATAGGATGACCGATGTCGCCGCTGCCTCGAAGAGCTTGATTGCCCAAGTGGAAGAACAACCATTGCCATTTGCAAGGAGACGCTGGACTGCTCTTCCCACACGATCAAGATGGGGAATGAGGGCTTTGTCAGCTGGGATCCAGGTGAGACGGTCGTCAATTGTGAGACCTAGGTATTTCACCTGGCGTTTCCATGGAAGAGGGGTTCCTTCGATATGCAAAGTTGCAAGACGGCGGGAACTCCGTGCTCCTCTGGGATGGTAGACGAGGGCCTCAGACTTAGTAGCCGAGAGGGTCAATCCCTTGGATGATAGGAAGTACTGGACGCCGTCCAGTGCCCGTTGCATAGCCTTCCTAGCAGAGACAATACGTCTCTTTGGAGCTCGGATCCAGAGGGCTATGTCATCTGCATAGATGGAGCAGGAAACTTTGTGGATTCTGATCTGCTGAACAAAGTTCGGTAGGCCAGCTAGGACGAGGTTGAACAGCCAAGGACTGAGGACTGATCCTTGGGGAACCCCAGATGTAACAGGACGAGGAGAGCTAAGTGTTTGCCCAACTCGAACTTGGAAGGAGCGATTGGTGAGGAATGCCGAGACAAAGCGACGCAGTTTCCCAGTCACTCCAAGGGCATCCAGAGCCTGCTCAATGATGGTATGGGGCAGGTTGTCAAAAGCGGACTGGACATCCAGAAGAACCAGGAAGACAACGTCGCCCGCATATTTGGCTTCCTCAAGGGTGGAGACCACATCCGCTATAGAGTCTGCAGTACAGCGGTGCTTCCGAAATCCTGTCTGCATCTCTGGAAGGAAGTTGGTTGCTCTGGCGATCCATGTGAGTCGTTCCAGGGCAATGAACTCCATAGTCTTGCAGGCTGCAGATGTGAGAGATACAGGACGGTAGGAGGATAGTTGTTTAGCCGGCTTATGGGGCTTAAGGATGGGAACAACGTTGGCATTTCTCCAGTTGTCCGGTAGTATGCTGCTGTCCCATGTGTCGTTGAAGACTGCGAGGAGGCGCTTCTTCTCCGGGGCATCCAGATTACGGAGCATCTGGAGTGTAAGTCCGTCAGCGCCAGGAGCTGATTTCTTCTTCGAGCGGTTGAGGGCACGGTGAAGCTCATGAGGGGCAATGGGTTCATTGCAGAGGGCAGAGATGGTCTGTGCCAAAGCTGCTGGTGGTGAAGGGGTAGCCCGAAGGGGCGAATGGGGATTCGCCACTGGAAGTCCAGCGGATGGGGGGGGCGTGACTGACTTGGAAAGGAAGTCGGCAAGTTGCTCTGCCAAGTCTTGAAAGGAAATGCCTCTTGCGATGGCTGCTCCCAGGACAGGTTGTCGATTGGAGGCAACCTGCAAAAGGGATTTGAGGATGCGCCAGGCAGCAGAGGACTGTCTGGCTGACTGTATGGACCGGCAAATGCTGGCCCAGCTTTCCCGGGAACGACGATTGGCCTGACGACGGCAGCAAGCATCGATCCTGCGGAAGGCCTTCCAATGTTCGGGATGGTGGGTTCGCTCGGCCACTCGCTCAGCCCTTCGTCTGGAGGCCCTAAGTCCGAGTAGACGTAGGTCCGGGACTGGTGCATGTAGTGGTACTGCGCAGGTGATTGTGGAGTTCTTGGCGCAACGTCCAAGAAAATCCAGGAAGTCACCTGCAAGTGGGATGTCTTTCACTCGTTCTCTGAACTCGGCCCATTTGGTAATAGGGTAGAGCTTTTCCCTCCTCCTGCCCCTCACAGAGGGGTTAAGGAAGATGGGAAAATGATCCGAGCCCAAAGAGTCAGGTGCTCTGGCCCACGAATAGTGGCAGGCATCAGAGATGAGAGCCAGGTCGATGAAAGAAGATCGTCCTGGCCGAATGAAGGTTGGGGAGGTAGGCTGTAGGAAACGAAGGCCAGCAGCGTTGATGGCGTCCAAGAGCTTTTTGCCTCGGGTGGTGCTGGACTGGTTGCCCCATGCCCTGTGGTGGGAGTTGAAATCCCAGCAGATAAGGACATCCTTACCTAGACGGGAATGAAGGGCAATGAGGCAGGAGGGGTCCCAAGGAACTCCTGGAGGGACATATACTGAAGCAACTGTAGTGTCCGTGTCACAGATACGGACGCGCACGGCACAGATCTCCAGTTGTCCTAGGTCAGGTTGGGCAACATCCATCAGTGTGTGGGGTATGTCACTCCTCACATAGATGGCTGTGCGGGGCCTGTGTTGTGGATGCGAAAGATCCAGGCAGGGGGCATCATTGCAGTCCTGGTTGGAGCAGCATGAGCGGCCAGAGTACCCGGTGAATCCTGGTAGTCGGAGGTTCTCCGCTGGGACTCGGGTCTCCTGTAAAGCAAAGACATCAAATTGCAGAGATTTCTGGAGGATTAAATCTTTGAGGTCCGCGTGTCGTACTCGCAGGGAGTTGGTATTCCACTGCAAGACACGCGGTCTCCTGGGAGCAGGGTTGCGTCTGTTCCTACGTCTGGCCATGATGGCGAGTGGTAGGGCGCCCAGTAATGAGAGCAGCAGCTTCTCCCAATCGGCGAGCGCCAGAGTTGGGTGGGAGCTGGGTCATGAGCGCTTGGACAGCAAGTCGTAGCGCTTCGGTTACCGAAGTGAGTGTGGCTTGGATATCCACCGCCACAGGTTGCTGAGGGGGCTCCCTAGCTGGTTTGCTTAGGACTCCGTGACTGGAGGGCCTTTGAGTAGGATTCAAAGTGGGTAGACCCAGACCCAGTGGGCTGAAGAGGGCGGAGCTCATTGAGCACTTGCCGCCGATCTTCAGGTGTTGTCTTGCGGAGAGCCGTGGTTAGCTGCTGTTGGTGTCGCCACTTGGGACACGAGGGATCAGCAGCCCGGTGCCGACCTCCGCAATGGAAACACTTGGGAGTGCTAGAAGTGCACTTCCGAGTGTGGTGTGATCCGCCGCAGATGGAGCAGCGATCAGGCCTGGTGCAAGCGGCGGAGACATGATTAAAGGCTCCGCAGCGGGTGCACTGGAGGGGACGAGCTTTCAGTGGTCGAACAGCAAACTTCATCCCATTGATGTAGACATGGTCAGGTGGAGGGGCAGCGAAGCGGACGGAGACAGGGTGGCCTCGACGACGGACGCCGAGTATCTCAACATCAGCCTCAATGCCCTCGGCAATGTCCTGTTCCCGGACCTCGCGATCGACGCCGAAGATAGTGCCCACATGGAAGTCCATGCGGGAAGCCTCGAACGAGCGAACGGGAATATCGAGGAGGGAATTGAGGGTCAGGAGGTGATCGCGGGCTTCTTGCGATGACACATCAGCAGCCACGATGTTTCGTTTCCGGTTGAGCCGGACCTCGATGACCCCCGGCTGGCCATACAGATAGGCACTCATGTGTTCCTTGATGGTTGGCCTGAAAGAAGTGTTCTTCTCTCGAGGGGTGAACAGCACCGTGGACACACGAGTCACCTTGGGGCGGTTGATACGGCGTGTGACCGTAGTCCAGCCACCGGTATCCCGATCGTGATCAGGAGCCGGATGGTTGGAGCGGGAAGGCTGTTGTGCCGTGGTGGAGTTGTTAGCCTGGTCCTGAGTTAAATGAGAGGAGGTAAACCAGGGGACCTCAGGAGGCGAACCGGAGGATGGTAGGGCAGCGGTCTTGTCAGAATCTTGATGGTCAAGATCCTCGGCTAAGGCTGCAAAGGAGTTATGCAGAGTTACTTCACCTTGGGAAGTGAGCTCTTGCGAGGGTCCGGAGGAACGAGGCTTGCGGAGGCGGCTCGCAGTTGCGAGTACCTCGTCCAGTGCCTTGAGCTGGGAGGCAAGGTCTTCTTTTCCAGCTGGAAAGTTAGTAGATGAAGTGTTGCTCTCACCAGATATGACAGCCTCGAGTGCCTGGAGAGACGCCTCTGGCTGTCCGGTAGGGAGCAAAACAGGTGATCGGCACGAGTCGGACGACTCGGCTGTTGCAGCGGCATCGTCGGTGACCTTGCGCTGTTGGCGCTTGGCCTTCCCTTTGCGCTGAGGCTTGGGAGGTGGGTTGTCGGCAGGATCCTTCAGGAATTGCGCCGCTCTCAACCGGGTCACAGGGGGAGATAGGCTGCGGCTACCGGTCGGAGATGAAGAGACCTGGGGCGGTGGAGGCCCTGAGGCAGGAGGGGGGACAAGGTTGCGACGGGACTCCTCAATGGAGGGGGTTGTCAGCAACCGAAGACTATCATAGAAGTCTTCAAGTTGTCCCCGGACATGGCACTCGATGTCGGCACGGAAGGATGCCGGATCTCGGCCAAGGCTGCGAGTACGGCGGCGGACCGGTTGGGAACCGCCGCGGCGAGTGGTATGTTGCTCCATAGCAACAAAAACCTGAAAAAACTACAAGCGAGAAAAGCGGCCGAAACCGCAAATTAGTGCGCTATAAGCTCACCTTGAAAGCGACGGTAGGACGAAGAGTTGGTCCCAGCGGCAAGGCGGGACCATGCAGCCGCAAGCCCGGCACAACCCCGAAGGGGCCGGCGGCGGCGATGCGCTTCCTCAGTGGACCACGGTGAAAATCCGAGTGGTGGAATTCTCGGTGATTAATCCAGGTGGAAATCCACAGAGGGAGCACACAGGGGCCCCGCGGCACTCACACAGCACACGCGCAACGCGTCACAAGCACAGGGGAGGCTTCCGAGGCAGCGCGGCGCTGAGGAGCACGGCCGGGGAGCGAGCGGCGCGACGAGCGCGCGCGTACTCGTGCCGTTGTCAGATGGGAGGAGGTTTGGCACCAGAAGGCACCGCACCTCAAGGTCTCACATAACCTATCTGCCCGTCATCGGAGCGAGCCGCGCACGCGTCCGAACGCGCCGAGAGCTGGAGGCGAAATGCGGCGACCACACGAGCGCACGAAATCGAAGGGAGCGAGCGACGGAGGTCCACTCCCGCTGAAGGTTCCGAAGCGCCTAAACTAAAAGTAGCGCCAACATGTGAAGTTTGCAGTCCGCCTCCTCTCCTGCGCTCTCCTTCGTCGTTCGACCCTCTCATTGGCCGAGCGCCGTCACGTGAGCGCGCGCGCTTTTTTTTTTTTGCTGGGCGTGCAGCTTCCTCCTTTCCAGCGGGGCGGGCGGCGCGCGCGCGGCACATATCGCCGTGTGTTTTGCTGCCACGCGGACTGCTACTAAATCGTTCCCACTGGCTATTTAATTTTTTTTTTTTTCAAGCATGTTGCGCTCTTTGGCCGGCGGCTGATAGAAGCACGGTGGTGAAGGAGAGTTCTACCAACGCAGACATCGCGTACAAATGATGTCACGCACTGACAGTTGAAAACGGAACCGTTTCAGCGCAAAATATAAAAAAAAATGCTACCACGCTTCTCAAGTTTCACGGTAGCTTACAATTCAGTCCAACCTGCAAAGAAACCACACATACTGCAGCTTCCGCAGCCTAGTTAATTTTTTTTTCAAGCATGTTGCGCGCTTTTGTCAACAGCTGACGGACTCAAGGAAGTGAAGGCGAGTTAAATCGACGCCAAAATCGTGTACGTATGGTGACACACAATGGCAGCTGAACACTGCACCGTCTCAGCGCCAAATATAAAAAAGAATAACTGCTACCTCCCTCCCCAAGTTTACCGGTAGCCCACAAGTCAATCAAAGCTGCAAAGACTCCACACAGACTGCAGCTTCCGACGCCTATAGTTAATTTGATCTGCAGCTGAAGTTGAAAATACACGAAAGACAGTTGCTGCCACACTTCTCAAGTTTACCGGCAGCTCGCAATCCAGTGAACGCTGCGAAGAAACCATACACAGACTGTTCCAAAATTGTTCCTGTCCGCCGCCTAGTTACAAATTTTATAAAGCATGCCGCTGAGTGGCCAAATGTGACGAACTACGGACACACGGAGATGACGGCGAGTTGAACCAACGCCGAAATCGCGTATATGTGGTGCATGACACTCACAGCTGAAACTATTCTGGCGGGAAATCCCTGTCAACATTCGGTAATTATGTTTCAGCAGCGAGTAATATTTTAACCTGAACACATTGCGACAAAATGCAAGGCTCTGGTGAGACCCGGCGCACGACCGCCTCGATCGGCGCGCGCGCGGCGCTGATCGAGACGGCTGTGAAGGGCGCCTGCTCCGGAGAGCGCGCGCTAGTCGCGCACCCCGTAGGTGGAGCCACGGTCGAAATGCGAGAGGAGGAGCGGCGCCGCCGGAAGAGGAGAGAGGAGATGGCGTTACTTTTATTTTATTGAGGGACTTTAGGTAAGGTATGGCAGCCACCTTCTTTCGTCGCGTCGCCACACCAACATCAACCTGCCCCGTTTTGCTCTTCCTCGAACGTGTTCTGACAGACGAGCGAGGTGGACAGTTGGAAAGCCTGCCGCCAATAATTTCGAAATTTGTTGTGAAAATGCATCTTCAACACGGTGATGGCAAATATTTACGAAATGTAGACTTGATGCATGCGACCGTCAACCCATATCCTTTACCAACCTCGATTGATCCGATTCAAAGCTAAGCAGAGGCTTCCCTGACCTGTGGCTGTAGCTTCAACACATGTGATTGTCTTCAAAGCACAGGTCCAAATCCAGAAACGAATCCATTGCCCTCACTATCCTCTACTGCACATCCTATCTTTCTTCTAGGTTTCGTTATCTATACCCATTCGCTTTTATTCGCCGATAAACTTTTATATAAAAAACAGCTGCATCGGTAAATTCAAGCCACATGGTGATCCGAATCGACGAGCGATGCACCTTGAAGAAGACGCAAGCTAATGACGGATGGTCGGTACACGTAGATGTCGCTGGATGCACAGCGGGCGAACAAGTGTGGAGAAAAAAAACTGAAGAAGCCTGCTGCCATGTAGTAATCAAAGAGAGGGAGGGGCGATAAGCTCAAAACTGGTCCATAGAACTGCCGCGAAGGTGTGCAGAAAAAGCAGATGGGGTTGCACAGCAGCTCCATGGGAGATAGAAAAAAAAAAACAAAACGAGCATGAAGTAAAACGAAATGGACAAACGAAGTGAAAGAAAGGGAAACCAGACGCAGTAAAAAGAAGGAGAGATAGCGTAAACAAGTATATCAAAGGAACAGGGAGCCATTGTAAAGGAATGAAAGGGTTTTGAGAATTCTAGATACCAGAACTCCGCTTTGAAGGAGGCTTTTTTTTTTAAGAAACTACGAGCACACTTTTTTCTGCGTTTTCTTCCTTATTGCATAAGTCCTAGCCACAAGTTAAAAACTAAATGAAGCATTAACTGATTTTAGGAACTTCACCGTCGTCATGCGAAATTTTACTCACATTGTAATTTCGTTGTACCCTCAATTCCGTTGAAGCAGTATGTCATAAAATGAACGTCATTTGCATTTGATCGTGCTGATATGCAATCACTCAGTTGTTGACTTTTAACCTGTCCGAAAATAAATTGTACTAGTTTTTACGTATATTTTTACTAGCCAATACGTGTGTTCCGATCATTTCATGCGAATTCCCCGTGTTCTTACATGTCGATGACTATACAATTCAAATTAAAAAAAAAAACCTGTCCTAAAACGAAGCCTGAAAATAAGTGTGTTCTCCACTCTATTTGGCTTCGCCGTAAATACCAAATTCAATCCAACAGCAGGATTTCATGTTTAGATAATATCTTAAATCCATGTACTATATTTATTGCAACTGCACCCCTTTTTCAGGAACGAATTTTGTTCATTTCTTAAACAATTGTTCCAAACTTGTATCATCATGCAGAACTAACCATCATGCTTCGTGCTGTGAACTACCCCTCATAATAAATAGCAAGATGGAGACCAACAAACTCAAGGAACTCAAAATCCGATGCGGACTGATTGCAGAGCAATCAGAATAGAATACCTGTTTCTGGGTCACACTTATTGTTTGTTTTCTGGGGCTTAACGTCCAAAAGCTACTGAGGCTGTAGTAGAGGGCTCCGCTGATTCTGACCAACTGGGGTTCTTTAACGTGCACTCATATCGCAAAGCACTCGGGCGCCTTGCTTTTGGCCTGAATCGAAAAACGGTCGCCGCGGCCGGGATTGAATCCGGCATCCTTGGGCACAGCAGTCGAGCGCACTATCCACTGCGCCACCACGGTGGGGCAGGTCCCTTTTATATGTGCGGAGACAGCGAATTCAGCGAGATCATTACGTATAATTTAAATATAGCAAACTAACATGTTCGCGCGCTCAGTCTAAAAGGCTCAGAAAATTGTGAGAAGTTTATGAAACGCGACTGTTTTCTCGAGAAGTAATTCTTGCGGGCCTTAAAATTACTACGAATAATGTTTTCTAGAAGTACTGCAATCAAATATGCCTAGTGCTGTTAGGACGCGGCATATACATCGGGTGTCCCAGCTATATGTAACGAAGATTTTGAATAAATCCGATGAGCCGTAGCGCAGGCATATCAATTAAGAGGTTTTCAGAGTTGCCTATGCTAATCTGCAGCATTGTTTCGTCCAATACGATTAATAATTAGTATGAAAAAATTAGCTAGTTGTCTAATTATTGGATTGAAAAAATCTGCCAAAGCAATAGTTGTAGATCTTTAAAAATCACTACCTACGATGTTTCCATCAAACGAGCGTTTAGTTAAAACGATTTTCTTTTTAACTGTCGGAAACGACCCCTGGGGAGATAAAAGAAAACTACCTCGTGACTGCTACCTCATTTTAAAGCCTCGAGACGCATCTGAGCTAACAAAATGCACTTTTTTAGGCCATGCTGTCCATGGTGAAACTGGTTGTTTAGACTTGACGAATGATTTAAATTACCAGCTGTTAATGTAACAGCATTTTTTGAAGGCCAATAAATAAGGCAGAGTAAGCAATAGCGTGATAGAAAGAACTTAGCTAGCTGTTTTTCGATATCTACAACTTTGCATTATTTTCTCTCGGAAGGCAAAAATTATCAACTAGCTAATTATATTTACAATAACGTAACTTTGGTGAACAAGAAAATAGTGCAAATTAGCATAGGTGACTCCGTACAGCCCTGAATTGGTTTCACTGGGTTGGGGCCCAGCTCATTTCTAAAAATCTTGGCTACATTAAGCTAGAAACCCTGTTATGCCTTTCGACTAAAAGGTGATTTTCATATCCAAGATTTGCAGGTGTACGGTCGACAGGCGTTGAGTGAAAGCAAAAGACTTAAAGTTTACTCATCACTGCGTAGTCTGGCAACATGTTTCATAAATACTTACACAATATTAGTTATAAGGGCTGCATGGTTACAAGGGGCGCTTGGCTAGAAATATCCTTCCAAGGTTTCTAATTGAAGGAAACCGAGTTCTCGTACTCGTGTTCTATTTCTAAGCCCAACATCCATTTAGATCTACCATCCATTTAGATTTAACATCCCAGCCTCCCCCGTTCGTCCTTTAACTGGCTGCAGCGTTTCATAAAACAGCATGCTCTTTAGACCTTGTTGTCTTTTCGCAACTACGCTTCTTAGGCCTAACTACTTAATTTGGGTTCTCTCTTTCAATTCTTTCTAGTCTTATCTTTCTGCCATTTCGATTGCATTTGCTTATCTCTTTCTAAAGACCCACATCTACAGTTGGAGATTTTCTAAAGGCCAACAGCTCTAGTTGGAGCTCCTAGGCATCTTCCCTCGTTTTCATTCGGGAGACAGGCTTCTTCTCGGTCCTGTCCAACTTTGTGAAAAAGCCTGTTTTCACTGCCACATAATTGCGCTCAGAGTTTTTCATTCTGCCATGTTTTTCAAGCGACTGGGAGAAATATGACTAACGTGTAATTAAGGGTAAATTACAACTGCGTTTTCCTGAAGCCGCATCGCCTGCTTTTGGGTCGCCAATTGTGGGCTTATTTTCCCAAGGCATCTGTTTCCCATTTCGAGACGACTGTGCATTGCAGCCGGTGCGGCTTGTATTGAACGAACAGGATTGTTTTCTGTTAGGCTGGCTGCTAAGGGCTATCACTCAATATTCAGCTTGTTGTGCACAGTAACTCAGCATGAGAAAACTAGGCATTGCAGGCGTGGTTTAAAGCGTTCCTGTCGTGATATAGAAGAGGCGCACCATACCGGCAACGTCGACCATTCGCAGCATTGCCAGCGCAGAGGAACGAGCCGGCGGCAACGACGGCGGAGGCGAGGAAGGCTACAGCGCACCGACTGTACAGCGCCAGGGCTGCATGCATCACAAGAGCGCGCTCCACTCTCCATAGGGAGAAGTGTGGAGACGGGGAGACGGCAGACTCGAAAATACCCTTGAAAGCAAGCTGTTTACAGAAGTATTTCTAGGATGTCTTGGTGACAGTTCCATTACGGTTATGTCTCGTTTTATTTATTTATTTATTTTCTTTACGAATACTCTCGTCCCCGGCGGGATTGACAGCATAATGAGCTTGGTAGTGTTAGAGCACTTCTTTCACCGCCATAGTACGGGAGAGAGGAATTTTCAATGATGGTTCACAGCTAGCCATTTAGGCCATAGCCGTGAGCCACCAAGATTAGGCGGAAAAGAGTGAAGCTTCCCGTGTACCGCTCTGGAGAAATTTCTTTGTGTTTATACTAGTGCACATTATTACGTGGCGAAAGCAAGAGGGCACAACAAGGTGACAGGATGAACAATGATTTAAATGGCTGGCCTAGCTCTACAGCCCCTTTCGCGCAATTGCCAATCTTCTTCGCAACACTTCGCGGGACCAAAGAGCGATCGTCCCGTTCGGTTCGTTAAACTTGGTGGTAACGTGACAGTAAGGATGTTCAAGAAAAGATGTAGGAGATATATTCTTGCCACCACGATGGTGACGACCATGATGATACGTGAGTGATCCGCCTCCCCGGGAGCTCTTTAGCCATCCGCCACCAAAGCATCCATGGAAGAGATGTCTTGAAGTCGCGTCGGGCGGCTGGGAGGGGCGGGGGTTGCTCGTTCGTGTCTTTGAGTTCTTCGGGTCCGCCGGATCTCTGATCTGGTCTCTGGTCAGTGCATTCCGGGCTGGGAGATGGGCGGTGGTAGTTTCGGCTGGTCGGGTTTGAGCAGGAAGGGCTGGGGCGAAGCTGCGCGCCGATATCCCAGAGCTCTCGGTCATGGCCCGGCAGTTTTCCTGCCGAGGCGTTACCAATGGGGATGAGGCCGATGGAAATGTGCTGTGTGCCAACATCCCTCCAACTATTATGCTCAAAACCAAATTCGTGTGTTCATTGATGGTGTGTGTACATTAGCTTTGGTGGATATGGGTGCGACTGTGTCTGTGATGAGTAATCAGTTTAGGCGCTTGTTGGGACGCAAAGTGATGTTTGAATATGACAATGCTTCAACGTTTTATGGTGTGTGTTGAGAGGTGTAGCGGCCACTGGGTGTGTATAGCGCGCAAGTGTCTGTGGCTGGTGCAATTTTTCAAGCCGAATTCGTAGTCTTACCCCACTCTACGCATGACATCATTTATGAATGGACTTCTTGAAGTTTTATGGCGCTACCGTGGACTGCCGAAGTCAGGAGGTTCATTTTGACGGCTCGTATTTGCCGACTCTTTTTGAAAGGGGCCGTAATGAAGAAACTGTTTTTAGTATTACCGAAGACACGTTAGTTCCACCTTTACCTGCCATGTTCGTCCCCGTGTCCGCTCCACTTCTTGATCAGGTTTCATTTCAAGCCTTGGTGCACCCAGTTCACTCAGCATGCCTGAAGAAAAATGTTATTATCCCTCACTGCATGATCTCCGTGCATCACTGTAGTGCTTCGTTATGGGCAATCAATCCATCGTCCGAGCCCGCAGTTTTACAAACGGGATTGAAGCTTGCATCCTGTGGACCTGATGCGCCCCACGTCATTTCTTTGGTCACAGATGCTACGAGTGCCACCGTACCTCTGGCTGCTGAAGAAACTTCGATCTTCCGCATGATCAGCGCCGATCTCAGCTCACCTCAACGCCGTACTCTTGTGGATATTCTTCTACCCTTTTCACCTATGTTTGCTTTTCTTAAACAGATGGACTAATCTCTCGCCCTGCACATCGGACCCATCATACCATCGACACTGGTTCGGCTCGTCCCATTCGTCAAAAGCCATATCGCGTGTCCCGATCTGAGCGCAAAGTCATTCATGAGCAAGTGAAGGACATGCTACGGAAGAAGGTGATACAGGAGTCATCTAACCCGTGGGCTGCCCCTGTTATTCTCGTACGCAAGAAAGACGGTTAGTGGCGATTCTGCGTCGTTTATCGGCGTCTAAATTCTGTTACAAGAAAGGACGTCTATCCTCTTCTTCCTCGAATAGACGATGCCCTCGACTGCCTCTCTGGAGCGTCCTATTTTTCTTGTCTTGATCTCAGATCTGGCTAATGCAAATTCCAATGGATCCTGCGGATAAGAAAAAAACAGCCTTCGTAACGCCAAATGGACTTTGTGAGTGTAATGTTATGCCATTCGGGCTGTGTAATGCGCCAGTCACATTTGAACGCTTTATGAACACAGTTTTGCGCTGCTTAAAATGGGACATTTCTCTTTGTTATCTGGACGATGTCGTCATATTTGCGAAGTTCTTCCAAGAACACAATGAACGTCTTGTACGCGTCATGAATTGTCTGCACAACGCCGCCCTAATTCTAAACTCGAAAAAGTGCCGCTTTGGAGAGCGCCAAGCGCTGGTGCTAGGACACCTTGTCAATTGTGATGATGTAATGCCGGATCCCCAGAAAACTTCCGCTGTTGAGTCTTTTAAACCGCCGCAGACAGCGAAGGAGTTGCGCAGTTTTCTGGGGTTGTGTTCGTATTTTAGACGTTTTATACATCGCTTTGCTGATGTTGCTTACCTATTGACGTGCCTTCTCCAGGAAAATTCTAATTTTGACTGGACACCAGACTGCGACGCGTCATCCTACGTCACTTCGATCCCACTGCAATAACAGAAGTACACACGGATGCTAGTGGAATCGGTCTTGGTGCAGTCCTTGTCCAACGGCACGGTGGACAAGAGCATGTTATCGGGTACGGAAGTCGTACCCTGAGCAAGCCAGAGCTAATCTACACAGTCACCGAACAGGAATGCCTGGCTGTAGTTTTCGCTGTGCAGCGTGTCCGTTCATATTTGTACGGATGGTTGTTTACTATCGTAACTGACCATCATTCACTATGTTGGCTGCGGAACCTTCCAGGTCCATGTGGTCGCCTCGCACGCTGGGCCCTCCAGTTACGGGAATATGATTTTTTCATGGTGTACAAAAGCGGGAGGTGTCATGCAGACGCAGATTGTCTTTCTAGAATGCCAATGGCCACGACAGGACCCGACAGCCACGATTTCGACAATCATATATCGACCCTAGAGCCAGCGTTCCCCGACACGAATGTTTTCAAAACGGAAATAGCAAAGTGATAGCAGTCTTCAGCCTCTCTTTGCAGCCGCCCAAGCCAGCGCACCAACAAGCCGTTTTTGTGTGCGTGATGGTCTCCTATGGAAAAAGGGTTATTCGCCTGTCGGCCAGCGATACCTACTCGTAGTTCCCAAGATGCTGTACACGGACGATTGCGTGTTATGCATAATGATCCAACTTCTGGGCATTTGGGATCTGTTCGAAAACTCCACCGTGTTCAAGAAAGATTTTACTGGCCCAAAAAGCGCTCGACAGTTGAACAATACGTTGCCAGTTGCAAGCAATGTCAACGCCACAAACGTCCAACTGCAACTCCATCTGGCTTGCTGCACCCTGTGAAGACCCCGGCAGCTCCATTTGATCAAGTAGGCATTGACCTCGTAGGTCCGCTTCCGAAGTCCGTAGATGGAAATCGCTGGATTTCTCAAGCCGCGAAGACCTCTGCCTGTCTGAGACCCTCTGTCTCGCCGAAGAAGCCCGGAGAATCGCTCGATTACGGTCTGGTGCTTCACAAGAACGTTCTAAAGTGCGATACGATGCCAGTCACCGGCGGGTCACGTACTCTATAGACGATTTAGTCTGGCTGTGGTCTCCAATTCGGCGCCGTGGCCTACATCAAAAACAAAATCTTGGCCCACTATGACAGCCCATATGTGGTTGTCAAACGCATCAGCGATTTAACTTGTGCAATACCCGCCTGACAGCATCGGGTCGTCGGTCTGCCAAAACCGAACTATGACATGTTGCCCACTTGAAGCCCTGTCAGCCTCGCACGACTCACGAACACGCCCAGAGGGCTTAGGCTTAGTAGGGGGAAGTGTCACGCTACTGACGACGAGGAATGATTGTGCTGGTCTGGCAGAAGAAGTGGAGAAAGCGTCGGTGCCTGGGGCTAGTAGGCTTCACCTTGTCCCACTGCCATATCACTGTAAATAAACACCCCCTTTGTTATTTCACCGTAACAATATTATTACGGACAAAGGAGGAAGAAGAGGGCAGTGGCGCGCTAGGCCCGCCAACAATCCATTAAAGGTGATCTCACGGTCATGAAACGCCTTCTCTCTGTCCTCTGTTCTGTTGTCATCGGCTTGCCGCTTCGTTTCATTTAGCTGAAGGTGCGAGGTACTTCATCACCCCCTCATCTTGGCCCGGAGCTTCGACGCCGTGCGACTTATTGCGCCGTCGGCTGAAGGTTAGGAGGCATCGCATGGCTGTTCCCCAGCCTGCCGGAGCAAGCAAGACCTTGCCGTTGCTCCGCCCCATCCGCCCCGCTCCGACCACAAGACACGAAGAAGGAGAGTCCACACGTGACGACAAGACACAAGACGAGACCCGCAAGACCATATGTGGCCCCACTGAAAGATGTGCCGACCAACGACCCCCCGACCCAAGACACCGCTACACTTGCAGACATCCTCCCCTGCCTATGCCATGCGGTGCGTGCCTTGGCCTCCGCAATCGAGTCGTGGCAACGTGTGGCCCGAGAGTGTCCTGGGCCAACGTTCATCGGGAATCATAGTGTCGGCAAGCCGTTCTCTTCTTCCTTCTTCCTCTTCTTCTTCAGGCATCAAGACACGCCCATGATAATGCCATGGAATCATCATCGGTAAACTTCCTCGTCTACGATCGGGATGATCGCTCGGTGGCCCCGGGTCATGTTACGTACAAAGGAGGAAGAGGAGGGCAGTGGCGCGGAAGGAGCGCTCGCGGTAGGCCCGCCAAAAATTCATTGAACGTCATCTCAAGGTCATCAAATATCTTCTTTCTGTCCTCTGTTCTCCTGATTACATCGGCTTGCCGTTCGTAACAATATTAATGCCTTTTATTATTTCATTTTTGAGAACGATAATTTCGTTACATAGATAAAATGGTGCATTTTCAATTGCTCGAACTACTTCCTTTGTCAGCAAGATACGCGTTAATTTTTGTTGTCTCTTCCTTTACCAGGCTGCTGTAGTTACGTTGTGAGTGAAATAACGTGTTATACAGAGGGTCTTTATATTTCCGGAGGAAATAGGCGCAATTTTTATTTACCATACCTGCAATGTTCCTTACTTCGGAACAAATATGTTCAACATCTAGAAAGCCGCGCAATCATAGTGCGCGAAATCATGCCTTTTTAAGAGCACCATTGTATCCAAGGCGAACCCACGTGGAAGCAAAGCGGCGCAGGCACAAATAAGTGAAAGGCGGAGCTATGCATGCATATTCAGTGACTTTGCGTTGTGGGATGGAAGACAATGGGGCTCAGACGATACAATGCTTCTTCGCACTATGACTGGACGAGCCTGTTCATTCCGGGGAATGTGTTCAGAGAAAGAATGGCAAGTGTGCAGACAGATATTGCGGAAATAAGAACACTGGACTGATGATATGGTATCAGGGACGTCAGCCGATTACTTTTGTGCAGGAAATAGAGAGCGCATAGTTTTAGCCATATTCAATAGGCGGTTTTTAATCTGAGCTCATTTGCACGCTGAGCTTGTGTGGGGTAACATATTTTTTTATATATTTCGGTAAAACCCGTATTACAGTGCTGTGAATAGATTTAAAACCTCCAAGATGTTTAATTTATAACTATATCATTAAGGTAAATAAAAAAAATGACAGGACCAGGGATTCTTCCTTATTTGGAATCTTATTACAAATTAGTTTTCTTTAATCTCAACAAAGTGCCCCCCTTGGTGGCGCAGTGGCTGAGGAGCTAGATTGCTGTGCTCTAGGATGCGGAACCGAATCTCGGCCACGATGGCGCTTTTTATTTTAGGCTAAAAGCAAGGCTCTCGTGTCATCTGTGATGTCTGAACGTTAAAGTGCCACAGGTGGTCGAACTGTCCATTAAATTTCACTACAGCGTCTGTCATAACCTGAGGCGGTTTGGGGCGTTAACATTTCGGACAGCGTAACTCTTTCGGAAGATCGTTTTTTTTTTAATCCAAACTAGTTTTCCGTTAATATCTTAGGCCTATCGGAAAATTTTAATATTGCTTACCAATACCTTTTAGACATAGGAAACCATCGTTTTCATGAAGTTTCATTTGTGGCTGCTTCTTCATTTAACCTAAATAAATATGGCATACTTATATATCATCTCTCTGAATAGAGAGACCACACCTGTGCCAGACAGGCTACCAAGACTATCAACAAAGTGTAGCCAACATTTCTCATTTCCGAGAAACGTACCAAACACGGAAAAAGTCAAGATGATAGCGACAGCAGCGACTGCGGCTGCGGCCCATGGCCAACGCTCGTAAAACTTCGTTCGAGGTTAGCTGAATGTCTGAAATTGCTCAGTCCCTCGAACACATATGGCTTATGAGAGGAACACCAAAGGGTTTTCTTAGAATTTTCTCTTGACTACTAGAAGGACATTGTGATGCATTCTTAAAAAGCACATAACGTGGTAGACTGTTGCCAACCCTCTGCTAAAGAAACCTATATTAGATGCACCCACTGGCAACTTATAAACTTTGCGCAGCAATCTGCGTATCAAATTAGGATAAACAAAATGGAAAAAAGGTAAAGAAAGAAAGGAAAGGGTAGGCAGAAGAACACAGAAGAAGAAGAGAAGGAAAGGAAAAAACACATCATACTTAGGAACATATGCTCTAAAATTTGAAGCGCAGATTTGCAATTCAAAATGATGACAAGAGATTGCGCGAAACAAATTATAGCTTTTGTGAGAAAGCCTCGTGACGTAACTTCCGGTCATTCGGAATACCATTTTTGCGAATTCTAGTAATAAAAAATGAACATAACGGTTACTTGGCCGATCTTGCTCATGGTGTCATCAGTGAAAAC
Source organism: Amblyomma maculatum (assembly GCF_055883805.1). Lineage (NCBI taxonomy): Eukaryota > Metazoa > Arthropoda > Arachnida > Ixodida > Ixodidae > Amblyomma > Amblyomma maculatum. Next base: position 61,439 of record NW_028146819.1, read on the forward strand.
ACATAATTGACCAGTGTATTCCGCTTAACAACGCTGGAGCACGACCGGACGCGTTGACATTTAAGGAGATATCAGCGTAGAAGGAATTTGAGGAACTGTGACCTGGATTAACATTTATAAATGGCAAAGTGGTTTCGGTCTTTTGGTTCGATTTCAAAAGGCAAGGTATAGGCAAATTAGTGTTCAATTGTAAAACTCACGCGAAACAGTAATCTCTTTAGGAGACACCGTGAGAGGGCGCATGCACCTAGCTATAGTATTTCAGAGGTCATTCGATAGCGATAATAGCCTTTGCAAAGGGACAAGTCTAAAAAGTGTCGATAGCGAAAATGTATAGGTAGGCTGATTGCTTCAGATCTTATGTTTAGTGTCCAGGAAATGTGGTACAGTCATTATGATTCATATATGTGGGTGGGGTAAATAATTTGCTTTATTATTCACGTGAAGCAACGTGGAGTTCGGTTTCTAGACGCCGTGGGGTGCCCAGTCGTCAAAATATGGTAGAACAGTACCCTTGCTAATGTGGCCACAATGGTCGGGACACACCACCTATAGTGTCGTCTGCCAAGCCAGCTAGGGCGCGCCGTTGCAACAAACCGACCGCTTCGCTTGGGCCGACCTGAGCCCCTTTATTGCGTTTTTTTTGCGAGCGCCTTTATTTATTGCGAGCCCCTTTATACACAGTAGGGGCTCTGGTGAAGAGGTACGACATGTTTGTCAGAGGCAATTTTGTGCTTGGCAAGTGATGCTTGCAGCTCATTCGATGTTGCAAGGAAGCAACAGGTTAGCCTTGAAGAAGAGAGCGAAATTTGTCTTGTCTCCTCCCTAGTTATTCTCATTTTATAACATACGTAGGGTGGCGACGATGGTAAGTAGCACATTCTGCTAGTTGGTTGAGGAGGGCTCGGTCTTGCTTAGTTCTGTAGCTCCCTTTCCTTGTCCTCTTAGGTGACAAGAGCCATGGAAATGCTTGAATGACTCCCAGTACTCGGTCTCCGTTGCAAAATAACGCGCAATAAAAGCAAACTGTAGCTGATCCTTATAATGCTACTTTTGAAACCTTACGTTAAAGACTGAATAGAAATCAGAGAAAAGATTATTTGTCACTTGCCTTTTCACCAGGACTTTGTGCGTCTTCTGTTGTACATTTCAGGAACAAATCGGTCAGCAGGAATACATAAACACTCCAATTCCGCAGCACGATATGCATCGCTTTCCTTCGACGTGGCAATCTGGCGAACTGGGCGCGGCAGCAGAGACCAATTGCGAACATATATCTTAAAGTTGCCTTTATTAAAGCGGCAGCATAAATATCTGCATCACAGAGAAAAAAATTAATCGAACAAGCTCCTTAGGCTGGCACAGCATCGAATGCTGGGCATGTGTTTCACGGCAGCTTGTTACATATTGAACAAACTTAAAGGTCAATTTTTTATCTATATTTGGAGAATAATGATGAAGCAGGGTCGCTTTAAAAGCTCATTATAACGGCAAATGTGAGCTTTGAGTAGATTCTTGGTAAGAGTGGGGACATATCTGCTTTCACGGTGCTAATTTTTTGGCCTCAAATTCATCTATTTATGTTCATGTTAAAAGCTGTGAATTCAAACAGATGCCCGGAACTATCGTGCAAGTGTGGCATATTTTTGTTTAAACGCTATTAATAAATAAATGGTTCTAAACGAATTCTGAATGTTATTTGTATTTTTTTTCTGGAATTTGTTCATTTTGTCCTTATTGTGCGTCCGTTTGCACAGATTCATGTTGGGCTCGGAGAGGCATTGAAGCATTAGAAACCAGCATATTAACCGGCATTCTGAAAGCATCTCACAGGAGACATGATCAAAAGCATAAATATCATAAGTTGGCCGCAGTAATTACAAATAAAAAAATTAAAGAGCACTGCTGATCTGCATTGGAGTAATGAGAAAGCACGGATGCTGATGTTGGTTGGCTTCTGTAGGCTTCTAGTTGCTTAATCAACTTCTTGTTTACCCATTTTAGTCTTTGGTATTTTCCAATTGAGCGCCAATCGCTTCCCGTGTCCTTATTCGGCTCTACTTTCGGTTGCCTGATTTCACACTCTCTACGTCACATTAATTCACTTCTTGTTTATTCATTTTAGTCTTTGGTACTTTCAAAATGCGCGCGAATCCCTTCCAATGCCGTTTTTTCGGCTCTACTTCCGATTGCGGGATGTCACATCCTCTGCGTCACATTTTTTACTTCTTATATACTTATTTTAGTCTTTAGTACTTTCAAATTGCGTGACAATTTCTTCCTACGCCCTTTTAAGGCCCTACTTCAGGTTGAGAGACGTTACATCTTTGACGTCACATTAATTCTCTTCTTGTTTACCCATTTTATTTTTTGGTACTTTGAAATTGCGCACCAATAACTCCCTAAGCCCTTTTTCTGCTATACTTCCGGTTACTTGACGTCACATCCTCTGTGCTACAATATTTCACTTCTTGTTTATTCTGTAGTCTTTGGTACTTTCGAATTCCGCGCCAGTCCCTTCCTATGCCCTTTTTCGGCTCTACTTCCAGTTCCTGCACGTCACAACTTTGGCGTCATCCTAATTGTCTCATTTAATTAACTATTTTATTATATAATACATTCAAATGTAGGGCCAAGCCATTCTCTAATGAGACCATTTTAGCCTTTACTTTTTCATTTTCCCTTTACTTAATTACCTAATTGCCCTTTGGCATATATAATTTATCGCAGACAACAGTACATCACCCTGTATCGATTGACACCACTCATTAAATTCTGCGACTTCTCATTCACTCACAACTGCCGCGGATGCGATTTTGCGTGTATTGCTTCTAATTAATAATATTAGCCTTATTAGCCAAAATATTATTTCGGACACAACATTACGTCCCCCTCTATCGACTGACAACACTAATTAACCTCTACCATTTCTCAATTACTCACAGTGTTAATTGACATCTTTTACATATCTTGCCTGTAATTAATTCCCTAATTAACTTATAGGCCTATACATTTTTCTTCACCATCATTACATGAGCCTCCATCGATTTACACAGCTCATTAACCTCTACAACGTCTCAATTACCAGCAACTGCATCGGACACGATATTGCGGACGCATATGTGACCATCGAAGTAACGCTTTCGCGTTAGTAAAACAGAAATCTTTTGTGAACCGTTATAGCCCATACTGCACAATAGTGTAGCTAGCTCATGCATTTTCGAGCCGTTAATATTTTGGGGCGAACATTCTCTTAAGCCACTGTGCGCCCGTAATTACACCTCTCAGTTCAGTTATGTCGTTCAGTCGAGTCCGACGCGACGTGACCCTATGGACTATATCAAGCCACGCTTTACGGTCTGTCACTATCTTCCTAACATCACATAACTTAATCTGCAGCGCCACCAGGATGCCATCTAACCATCGCGTTCGCTGCCTACCCCTTCACCGGTAACCCTCAACCTTTCCCAACATCAAAGCTTTCTCCAGCGACTCCTCTCTTCTCATCAGATTACCAAAGTGCCTAAGCTTTAACTTTAGAATTTGACCCTCCAATGAGCAGTCAGGGTTTATGGTCGACAATATCCACTGATTTGATCTTCAGGCAGTCCAAGGAACTCTCAATTATCTCCGCCAGCACCACAATTCAAACGCGTCAATTCTTCGGCGGTCAGCATTTTCACAGTCCATCTCTCGCATCCATACATCAGAACTGGAAATACTATAGCACGAGTTAGACGGATCTTGGTTGGCAGTGTAATGTCTCTGCTCTTAACTATGCGTTCAAGGCTAGCCATGGCTCTCTTCACAAGAAGCAGGCGTCTCCTAATTTCATGGCGGCAGTCTCCTTCCGGGGTAATCTTGGAGCCCAACGAGAGAAAATCTGTCATGGCTTCCACTTATTGTCCCTTGATGCTCCATGACTTTGTAGGGAAAGACGCCATGATCTTAGTCTTTTTAATGTTCAGTTTAATCCAAAACTTCTCACTCTGGTTTTGTACGCGCATCAGAATTATCTTGAGTTCAACTTCACTTTCTGCCATTAAAGTGGTATCATCCGCATATCTAAGGTTGTTGATACGTTTTCCAGCAATCTTCACTCCAGCTGAAGACTCGTCCAGACCAGCCTTCCTCATGATGCGCATAGCATATAGGTCAAAATGGCAGGGCGAAAGTATGCAGTCTTGTCTCACTCCTTTCTCGATGGGGAACCAATGAGTAAGACCATGCTGAATTCTGACTGTGGCCTCTTGTCCTTCATACAGGTTCCTGAGGAGACAGATGAGGTGTATTGGAATTCCCATCTGTTAGAGTCCTTGCCACAATCTGTTCTGATCTACGCAGGAAAACGCTTTCGCATAATCAATAAAGCAGATGTAGATGGGCTTGTGGAACTCTCTTGCTTTTTGCATGATCCGGCGAAGGTTGGCAATCTGGTCTCCAGTTCCTCTTCCCATGCCAAACCCAGCTTGCATGTCCGGAAGCTCCCGATCCACATACTGCCGCAGCCTACCTTAGAGAATTTTCATTATTACCTTGCTAGCATGCAAATAAGCGCGATCGTGCGGTAGATGGAACAATCTTTGGCACTGCCTTTCTTTGAAATGGGGATGTAAACTGACCTCCTCCAATCCTGTGGCCACTGCAGGGTTGTCCAAATTTGCTTACATAAGTTAAACAGAACGTTACCAGCGTCATAGTTAAGGTTTTCAAGCCACTAAGCTGGAATGCCATTAATTCCGCTAGCTTTGTTCTTAGCAAGGCTCGCTAAGGCCCATTAAACTTCACTCTTCAGGATACCCGGCTCAAGATCAGTGATCACAACCGTCTTATGTTGGGTTTGCACAGCCGGGTCCTTCTTGTATTCTCACCACCTCTTTTTTTTTCTCTTACGCTTAATAGAGGTCATTGGCACTGTGTGTTCACAAAGGCATTCTTATCTCTCCTTCCTATTCTCTGAAAATCCGCTTTGAGAGCGTTGTATCTTTCTCTTTCACCCATAACCTCTACCATCCTACTTTGCTCAGTTATTTGCAAAGCCTCTTGGACAATCAGTTTGCGTTCTCGCATTTCTTTTTCTTTGGAACTACCTTAGTAGCAACTTCTTGCATTATATCACGAACATCCGCCCACAACTATTCAGGCTCTCGCTTTTCTAGATCGAATTCATGAAATCGATTTCTCACTTCTACAGCATATTCTGATGGAATGTGACCCAGATGATACCTGAAAGGCCTTATAGTTTTCTGCGTTTTCCTTAATCGAAGTTTAAATTTGGCAACAATACGCTGATGATTCGTGCCACAATCGGCCCCAGGCCTTGTTTTTACTGCTTGTACAGCGCTTCTCCATCTCTGCTGGCAAAGGAAATAATCAATCTGATTCCTTTACAGACCGTCCGGTGAAGTCCATGTGTACAGGCGCCTCTTTTGCTGTTGAAAATGAGTATTCGCTACTGCCAGGCTGTTTTCTTGACAAAACTCTGCTAGCCTCTGCCCAGCTTCATTTGACTCCCCAAGACCGAACTTGGCTGTAATTCAGGATATTTGTTCACTGCCCACCTAAGCATTCGAATCTCCTATGAGATAAAAGGTGTCTGATGATGGAGTGTGGGTCTAAAAGGCATTGCAGGTCAGCATAACATTTCTCAACATCAGCCTCTTCAGCAGTAGTGGTTGGTGCATAGACTTGGATAACTGTTATGTTGAAAGGGTGACCTTGGATGCGAAGTGATATATTCGGTCGTTTTTGGGGTTGTACCCTAGCACTGCTTTGCCCATTCTCCTGTTTACGATGAGAGCGCACCCATTCCTTTTCCAGGATTCGTGATAACACAATAAAAGACAATGGTCGCCGGAATTGAATTATCCCATTCCGTTCCACTTGAGCTCGCTGATACCCAAGATATCAATGTTCAATCTGTGCATTTCTCGCTTGACGACATCCTGTTTACGTTGCGTCATAGATCTTACATTCCATCTTTGCTATGTGATAACTCCCCTTGCAACATCGAACTTTCCCGTCGCTTCCCGACACGTCCACAGCTGAGCGTCCATTTGGTTTTAGCCCAGCCGCTTCATTCGTCCTGGAGCTAATGGGAATCGCCCTTTGGTCATCCCCAGTAACATGTGGGACGCCTTCCAACCTGGGGGCTCATCTTCCGGCGCCCTATCATAAATGCTATATTGTGACTGGCCAGAGGGTTTTCTTGGCAGAAAATACTGGAGTGGGCTGCCATTACCTTCTCCAGTGGATCACATTTTGTCAGAACTCTCTGCTGTGACCTGTCTGCTTTGAGTGGTCCTACACAGCAGTGCTCATGACTTCAAGTTTCGCAAGCCTCTCCGCCACAAGGCAGTAATCCATGAAGGGGATCAGTTCTCTGTCGTGGCGGAGGGGCTTACACCCCTAGGTGCATATAAAATTTATGCTTCCTGCCAGCTGTTTCATAATGGCCTCCTGGATGGCATAGTTAATTGATTGATTGATCTAATTTTTTTCAGACAACGTCTGTGATACAGAGGGCAAAAGGGAGATGCACTCCGCCTGATGGGGCTCTAGCACCCGACACAATGCTCACAACAAGCAGTAGAAGCAAGAACAACATATGTTCTCATTAGACAGAGAATTCACACTTATGCAAAAAATGGATGAAGGTTGCCACTTTTGCAGTGACATAATTAAACATTGAATATTTAGAAAGCATATTTAGAACAAGAAATTAAGAAATTTCACAGTGAACATAACATCAAGAAGATAAGAAATTTCAGCATGAAATAACCCGTTAATCACTGGAGCAAGAAAGAAGGTAAGCTATGGCCTTCTTTTTGAAGCTGTTCCTAAAAGCCGTCTTCAAAAACATACCATGGCTAGTGTATGTTTATTAAAACACTGGGAAATAAAAACGAAAACATTTCCTTCCCATAGTTGTCCGAACAAGTGGTACTCTGTAACTGACTTGGCTTATCATTAGGCGTATAGTTAAGCATAAAATTTCCAATACACTGGAATACTCCAACAAGTATAAAATATCACTTTAGAGCAGTGGGAACCCGGTATTTCGAACCCAATTCTTGATATCAAACTTCAATTGATGACACACTCTCAAACAGATGCAGAGGGCATGGAGCCCAGAAAAAAAGGACACCACTTGCCGCTCCGGACAAAATCTACTTGGAAGTAAACGTTTCTCTCTCAGTGAAAGCATGGCTCTTTCAATATATTCAATGCATTAAATGCCATGCAATGAGAGTCCCAGCAACACGTCGTTTTTCAGATCTCATCCAATGTGTTCCCCAGGGCTTATTATAGTCGCTGCAACATGTTAACTTTTCACTGAAAGGACTCGTGCTGCTTCCTATGCAAGTTCAGTCCGCATGTTTGAAAATAAATCCCGAATATTTTTCTCAACAGTTAATTCCGGTTCTTCATTGCGAAAGTTGAATATGCACTGGAGGTAGGCAGCAGTATGATCCATAGCTACATGCCATTCATATGTCTCCGCTGTTCTGAAGGGGCTGATTACATCGACCTGAACTGCAGTGGCCCCCTAACTTATTCACCGGAAGTTAACAGGGCCCGTGTTCACTTTATTAATGATGTTTTATTCATAACGTAAGACAATGAAATTCATGTTTTAAGATCACTGAACAATTTTGCTCGGTCAGCTAACCTTAAAAGCATATTTCATTGATGCCACTTTCCCACGTGCAACAGTAAAACGAGGAAGAATCTTAACGCTAAATGTGAGTCATACCTTTCAGTACTTTACAGTGTTTGTTTATAAACAAACTTTGTTCTAAATAGACGTGTAAGGCTTGCAACGTTCATTCGGTAAGTGGATAAACAAGTGTCGGAATTCTGCACTTCACCCATTTATATCTAGTGACTGCTACCTTCTTGCTCTCCCACTGGAATGAATTAGTTGTCTCAGCTCCTACGTGAGGAACACGGTTCAAATACTCGTTATCCAAAATTAGACTAGTTATCTCACTCACATATTCTAGCGTGATCATCCCCTTTACACTATTTCCTACCTAAGAGATATCTCAGTTCACATCTTTCGTGGCAATAAGTCTCCTAACTAGACGAGGTCACCGTGAGAACTGCGGCGGTACACTTCGCTCCGTTCTCAGTGCCTCTGAGATTCAAGTCAACTTTATGAACTCACGTTTGACTGAAAACAGTCAGCTGAAATTTCAGATATATGTGGTATTTACGGACTAGCAGTGCAACTGCGGTAGGATGCGCACTCCCTAAGCTTTTTTTGAGCAACAAATGACAGCATAGAAATATTTCTTGTAAATAAATTTTGTTTCTCCGGAGATTCACATATTGTGGCTTTCGACATCTTAGTCATATCCGAAACAGTAAAGCAGAAAGAAAAAACAACAAAGTATAGGAATCCGGCTGATAAATATTTGGCTGAATTGAAGAGGAGATTTGTGTGGCATGGGGTACTCAATTTGGTTTATAAGAAAAACAGGGTACGTTGTGAAAGTCTTCATGCGCTGTAACATTGCAAAATATTATATGTGCTGCAACGCGCACATAAGAAAGTCTTCCCATTCGCCGTTGTGGTGAAAGATGTTCACCTTCAGTTAACACAGTTAACAGAGTACTCCGTTTTGTTTTGTTTGCAGTATAACATAGTGTATTGGCGTTCACATATTGCGACTCCGGTAGACGATGTATATAGGAATGGTTTGGAGAGAGCTTTCCAAAAATTGATATCATTGAGGACAAACACGGGAGCAAAATAACTGCAGCATTGTTAGAAAAACTAAACAAGAGAAGTCAAGATATTCACGGTTCTTTAAACACCGACAGAAACATGACGGTGTGCGTGGCGCCTACCGGAGGGGGGGGGGGGGGGGGGGGAGGTGAGCAGAGGACGGTGGGAGGGTAAATGTGAAACTCCTCATCGCACAAAACTCTTTCCACTTTTTAGGGATTAGTGATTTGTACCTTCAATTGGCTAATAAAGAAGTTCGCATCTGGTATCTCAGCAGTTTTGCGATTTTGGGAGCATATTGATGAACCATGCCTGTTTAGCCGGTTTCTTCGCAGCATGAAGCGACTATGCCTCTCTCTCTCTCACTCCAATATCTATAAAAAGTGCTGCCTCGAGGAATACCATATTGATTGTACATGGTCATCTGGTGGAAAAGGATAATGTAAGACCACAAGCTTAGAACAATGAAACTGGTATTCGAGGCGAACATCCCTAATAGCCGAATCCACTGAAGTTTTGTTTTGCTCTTTGCCGTTACATTAAGTGCTTTACCCACATGTTTGAGGACGTATATAATAATATTCAATCAACCAATCTTTATTTAATGTGTCAGAAATAACGATGAGATCTTCGTGCTGCAGCACACATCAAAATAATGAAAATGCACACACAAGTTTTACACACAGAGATAGAACACAATAGCAGAAATAATAACACATGAAATTAAAATAAGACGAAAAGTGTCATGGAAAGAAATAAATAAATGAGTAGCATGTCTTATATACAGAGTGTGGGAATTGTTAAGCGCATCACGAAAAAAAAAAACGATAGATAGAGAGAAAAAAATATCAACAAATAACTGACATTGATTATAGTAATATAGATATATACATAAAATAAACAACCATTCAAGGTGCAACAAGTGAATGGTACTTAAAACACAGGCTAGAAATACATGAAAGTACAATAATGAAATACAATTGAACTTGGGACAGTAAGATTAAAATATAAAGTTTAAAGTTAAAATATAAATAAGATACGGATAAAAAGCAGTTCAACTTACAGACAGCATTGAACAGGAGAAAAAGCAAAAAGCGAAGTGAATACAATATTTTAGGCTATAAAGTGGGAGTTATACGTGATAAAGTACTATTTAGAATACAACGCAACGAACATCCAATAAAAATGAACAGAGCGAGTTTTGGAAGATGTCAAGTGGAGGACAAAAAGAGTTAAAAACCACTGCATTCTGTTTAGAGGGGAATGAGAATGAAGAGACGGAGAAACTTGAAATGGTTTGAATTTCCTTATCCTCTTTCGCGCAACGCGCACTAGGATGTGCTCTAAGAGCTGAGGGCATATAATGTGGCCATGAAGGAGCTGGTACAGAAAAATTATGTCAGCTGTGACACGACGGCAGTGAAGAGAAGAAAGATTTAGTTGGATGCTCATGGTGAAGCGAGTGTAGCAGTTTGCGCAAGAAAAGTGATATCGAACTATCCGTAAAAAAATTGTTAGTACTCTGTCAACCTTGTCCTAGTTCAATACGCAAGCGTCCTTCCAAACGACTAATGCGTTGTTTGGAATCAATCAATGCTTATTTATTGCGCACCGGAAAAATCATGTGGTCTTGTGCTGCAGCACAAAAAAAAAAATGAAAATGCACACACAAGTTTTACACACACGCAGAGAACACAAAAGAAGAAGCAACACATGAAATGAAACTAAAACAAAAAGTGTCACGGAAAGAAAGAAATCAATGAGTAGCATGTTTTAATTCACAGGCAGAGAATTGTAGAGCCCATCACGAAAAAAAAAACAGATCAAGAAAAAAAAAAACAAATAAGTGACATTGATTATAGTAATAGAAGTATGTACAAAATAAACAACCATTCCAAGCGTAACAAGTGCGTGGTACTTAATACACAGGCAAGAAATACAGGGAAATACAATAAAAAAAAAAAACAGAATTGAATGCGGGACAGCAAGATTCGAAAATGAAGTTTAAAGTTGAAATATAAATAAGAAACGGATAAAAAGCAGTACCAGATACTTTAACCAGCACTGAACAGGAGAAAGAGCTAAACGTGAAGTAAATTAAACACAATACTTAGGCTAGAAACTAGAAGTTATATGTGATAAACACAGTTTAGAATACAAAGTTACGAACGTCCAATATAAACCATGAGAGCGAGATTTGGAAAATCTCAAGGTGAAGACAAAAAGAGTTAAACAACATCTGCATTCTGTCAAGAGGGGAATGGAAATGAAGAAACGGAGAAACTTGAAACGGACTGAATTCCTTCATGCTCTTTCGCGGAACGCGCACTAGGATGTGCTCTAAAAGCTAAGGGCACAGAATATGGCCATGAAGGAGCCTGTACAGAAAAATTATATCTACTCTGACACGACGGCAGTTAAGATTGAAGTGGATTATGAAAACGGCGTGAAAAGCGACGAGGACAAGGAAGGAACATCAAAATAACAGGACAGGTGTTCCTTCCTTGTCCTCGTCGCTTTTCGCGCCGTCTTCATAATCGACTTCAACCATGAACCAACTAGCCCAAAGCAAAGTACTTCTTGGGCAGTTAAGAGAAAGAAAATTCAGTGCGGTACACTTGGTGGAGCGAGAGGAGGAAGTTGATCAAGGAAAGCGATATTAAAATATCCATAAAACTTTTTGCTGTACTCTGTCAACGTTCTCCAGTTGGATTTACAAGTGCCACTCCAACAAGCCGACGCGTACTCCAAAAGCGGCACGCATATGGACAGGTACAGCTTTAGGAATGGAAATGGAGTACGGAACTCTCTCGGAAGTCTGCAGCCGAATCCGAGTGTTTGCATAGCCCGCTGAGCAATGCGTTTAATATGAGAGGAGAAGCTGAGGGTGCGGTCAAAAAGTAAACCAAGGTCGTTAATTAATTTCATCCATCTTCGCCATCCGGAGTTGGGCCTTCTGCGACTCTAGTTCTACCTCCCAATAGCACAGAATTCACAGAATAATGGTGGAGAAAGCTGTGCGTTTTACGAGTAAATGAGACAACCCTTGTTTTAAAATAATTGAGGGTAAGTCGATTCTTCGCACGCCAATAAGAAAAAGCAGATATGTTCTATTGCAATAACAAGCCGTCTTGAAAAGAGTATATGATTTGAATATTTTTATATCATCAGCATATAGAAAAAACGAGGAGTTCATAATGACGGAGGAAACATCATTAATAAAAACGGAGAAGAGAAGCGGGCCTATTACAGAACCTGGAGGAACTCCACTGGTTGCAGGATAAACGAAGGAAGTCTGTTCATGACACTGACAAAGCAGGAGCGATCAAGGAGTTAGGTAGGAGGGCTACGATTGAGACTTCGACACCAGAGAGAAGAAGCTTTTCAAGTAGCAATGAGTGTGTAACAACGTCGAAAGCTTCGCTCAAATCACAGTACACAGTGTCAACCTGACCTCTCTCAAGGACTGCTGCAGAGGCATACGTTATAAACGTAACTAGGTTAGTTGAAGTAGAGCGATCCGAAATGAAGCCGTGTTGATTCGGTATGATGATATGTTTGAGAAGGAAGGAAAATACATTGTGCTAGGCTAATTCGAAAAGCTTAGAGGTTGCACATAGAAGATAAATCAGACGATGATTAAAAAAATGATATTTGTTTTCTGACTTGAAGACAGGAAACAAGCGCGCTATTTTCCACACACGAGAGAAGGCAGCATTTTTCAGTTCTTAAACACAACAGTCAGTACTGGTACAAAGATACAACTGAAGGCCTTTATTATGGCGGCTGGAATGCCATCAGGTCCAGGAAACAAAGATGGTCTCAGACGCTTAAGACTCGCAGATATTCACCTCTCGCCAAAGAGAAAGGAATTAAATGGTGCACCAGATGGGACGCATAAGGAATCGCAGTGTGGAGGTTTGTATACGGAGAAAATATGTTAGGCAAAACTTGTGTATTTTAGGTTTTTAGACTAAATGTCCAAGTTACATTGCTCTCAAACTGCTTATTTAAAACTGTGTTTATTCTTCTTTGAGGCTTTTTTTAAGTGCCGAAGTACTCATATGATTTGGGGAGACGTAATGTGATGAAGCAGCTTGAGGATAACGGTAAAGTAGTAATTTAAGTATGCATGGAAGCCACAATTGAGAATGCTTGCATGTAGTAACTAGATATGCACTCTTGTATTGGTGGTTGTACTATCTATGGAGGTTTATGCGGTAACCTCACAGTTCCTTTGTTCAGACTTGCATACCACTGGTTGCTAAAATGTCAGATTATTTCTTGGTATATTTTTGCAGTAGCAGTACTTACTCCAGCATTCTTTAGCTATTTTATTTCCTTGAGTCCTCATTATACAGCTCATTGTCTCTTCAGTGTACACACCATGTGGATCAGATTTTTAACCTATGCCTTACTATAGTGCCTTGAGATTACAGTTATTCTGTGGTTAACACTCACTTGAGTGGAAAGGTAATATGAGATGTGTGTCTGCTATGTGCATGGCTGAACGAGTTAGTGTAAATGCCTTAGTGGTATGCGTTTGCCTTTACTTGTGGAATTTTAAATGACCTGAAATGGATTGTTGGGTGCATTGATTGATTTAAGCTTTGATATTTTCTTGAATGGACAAAAGATAAAGTTGTTATACCATGAGTTAGCATGCACCAACTCCTGACTGGTTGCCATATCTGGGGCTGCCGTCGTAACACAGCAAGTAGCTTCATAAATATTGATTTAAAGGGAAGCTGAAGTAGTTGTTTCACATTTGGATATCTCCAACGCTTCAAATTTACCAAGTTTGTATGTGAAATTTGCTAACTGGTTTTAGGCTGGCGTTTAAAACAATGACGCAATTGCAGATAAAAAGTTGTCTTCTCATGCCTGCAGGAACCTGTAATGGCGTCATTATTGTTAAATTTTTATACTTCCGCGTCCTTCATCCATGTAATGCTGTGTGCTGTCTGATGCTGTCAAACAACTCATGATCTATACAGGGTCTTTCATGTGACTTGAAAAATGTAAAAACCGCACAATGCAGATGGCTGAAACCACGAAAATATTGTTGACCATCATGTGGTGCTCATTAATGTATACATATATTCTATGTAATTAGTTAATGAGCTCGGATTATTAGCACAAAATCTTTAATATTGAGTTTAGCACCAATGCCCATCATTAAGGAACAACCAACTAAGTTTTTTCTACTGTGGGCTGCCTTGGGTATGCATGAATGGGGATATCATGACACCACCAATAGATGCTAATTTCACTGGTTTTCGTTTGTGGAATAGCACAAAATAAAATGGAGACTGACTGTAAATATGGTTAGATCATTATTGTTTGTTTTAACCTTTTTGCATTGTTTTCATTTGTATTTGCAGGTACCAGGAGAGAAACATGCTTATCCGGAGATGCTGCACTCGGCCGAGCAAGCTGCACATCGTCGTCCATCCTTGTGGCGTTTGAGGACCTGCGGCTCACAGCTATGGATTTGGCGGATGGGTTCACCTTGCTTTTGGCAGTTTTTTGGGCATTCGATGTTACACACCAAAAGGAAAGCGAACCTATATGCTGCTGGAGTTGCTAATATAGCTTGACCCAAGGCAGCGCTTCCCAACTGCGCTTCGGGCAGCTCCGTCAGTTATGGCTCAAAAATAAAAGCATCACTTGCATAGATTTGTCGCACTGTTTTACAAAGCATTTTTTTTTGTCCTGCCACAGATATCACCATATGAACGTAAAAGCTGTATTACAATCGTAAAAAAGTTGCATAAAAGCACTGTTCAAAAATGTTTTGGCCAGTAAAAGACATTTTCACTCATTGGAAAACCATATATGAAAATAAAATGCACTTCTTGCAGATGTTGACAAAACAAGTCAACAAAAAAAAACACTGCTTCTACTTGCTGCGAATAAGTAAAAGAACAAACATTGCACACATTAATTTAGTCTGAAACTCTTCTGGAGGGAATCCTTGAACTCCTTCTGGGAGTCCTTGAACGCTTCCTGGAAGAGTCCTTGAACTTCTCCTGGGAGAGTAGTTGGACGCGTCTGCAAAGTGTAGTTTTACTCCTTTCAGAGGAGTACTTTCACTCTATTGGCGGATGAATACAGTACTCCTTAAGGTGGTGTCCGATTACTCTTTGGCTAGAGAGACTTCTTTTACTCTGGAAAAATGAGTGCTATATGGGAGAAGCAAAAACTCCTCCAAAGAGAGTTCTATTACCGTTCTTAGAGTGTAAGGCGGCATATGCGCGAATTGAACAGAGCCGTAGGTCAGAAAAACACAAGTAGCCTCCAAGGACACAAAACAACAATTGGCACTGCAGTTTGCACTAAACGGTGTTCACAGGTAAACAACCCTTTTATAGCCTCCAGAAATCAACCGTGAGCAAAATGCTATAAATTTATAGCTTTATGAATATTATAGATGCATTAGCATTACCCACATTTAATATTTCTGCTGATTTATTACAATGTTATACTTAAGAAATAGGCGAGCACAGTGGTAGACCGTGCACGCATCGCCTAACTTTTTCAGGTTTGTGTTAAACTGAGCAATCAAAAACTACCTTTAAAAATGATTTCTTTCCTTTGTATAAAACGTAAACTCATAAACAGCAAGAAAATGTGTGCAAACAATTTATTCCTTTTGTAAAGCACTATGCGTAAGACAAGCTACCGGATGCCTTCTCTCCATTTGTTTCCCTCTCCGTCCGTGCTCAATCACAGGAGACCCTGCTTCGATAAAGCAAGATTTTTGGCTCTGACTGCGTGTCACAGCGTCCAGCAAAAAAAAAAAAAAATCTCTGCTGTACGTATGCACAGGAGGGGCTTGCTGTATAAATTTCATGGCATTTCAATTACCACTGTGCAATGCTCTGTATTTTAGGGGGAGCATTTCATCACAGAGAAATGAAATAAACCATATCACTAAGGAGCAACGATTTGCGGAATTGAATATCACTTCCATACGCGGCAGCAAACAACAGTCTATCAGCGAAGATGCATTCAAGTGCGGCTAACTGCAGCACCGCCACAACATTTCACGCTCACCGGCCGCCTCTGCGGCTCTCAGTCGTGCTTCTCAAAACAATCCAGTACACTCTACCCGTGCTCGCACATCCAGAAAGAAGTATTCAGCAGATAACGGTTTTGACTTACTGAATGCAGTGATAAGCGTGCAGCCTTTCTTTAACCCTGTGGAGTGGGAGCAGGTTGCGGATATGGTTTAAGAAGAAACCGACAAGAAGTTCTTGCCTTTCCGTATCAAAGGAAGTCTAGACTTGCTTCCCTATTGCAAAAACCAGCGTCTTGCGGCGTCTTCCAGTGTGAAACCAGTAAGATGTTCGCGCTGGTTTTGCACTGGGTCTGCTGGGCACGCTGGAGGTGTGAGATATTCACTGGAGCAGTAAGGGGAAGATGCTGTTGCACTGTTACGATGGAAGAAAAACGCTGGGATTAGCTTTTTTGACGCTGGGTGTGTCGCTGCCATTCGTAATGCACTGGGAGAAGCGGTGTATGTGTGCTGGGGCCGCACTGGTCCCATATAGCCACTGCGGCCCGCGGCGTCGACCGGTTAGCATCCCTCAGGGGCCAACATGGCAACAGCGTACTCGCAATGAACTATCAAGACGGGTATGAAAAATATGGTTCAAGTAAGCACTTTTTGCTGCGAAGTCGTTACGCAACTGTAAGAAAACAAAGGTCGTTTGCAGTGTTTCGATACCACGATCACCGCGCCTCTGATATCTCATGACACACTATTTCGTACAACTAAAAGTGGAATTGAATAATGTGTTCTACCATGCATATCAAACTTCACAGCTTTTCTTGAGTGCACTCTGTCCCAATGATTACTGCCAAAATGTTCAATGAACGCTCAATCGCAGGCTCCAAATAGGGCCTATGCATTGCGAGCGTGGTCTGCACCGCGGCCAAGTATAAACAGCAGAAAGAAAAAATAAAACAACGAAGGGATTAGTATACCGAGCGGTGGGCCCCGAAGAGAAAAAACAACATACAGCGCTTGTAGTGCATAATATTTTGCATGTTTCTCAAGCATTTGCGCTGCTTCTTGCTTTGCACGCATAAAGCAGCCGAGCCTTCGGTCAACGCAACATACGCTTCCTGAACCTTTTACAAGCAAGGTATAGTTACTCGCGAAATAGTGTCGTCGCTGCTGCGCTTGCAGGTATTGAAGCTTGGTCGCACTTTTTTCCTTAAAGGTTTCCACTAAAACATTCCACCCACAGTAGAAGAGCACCACCGAAGATCCGGCGTTGGTAAATTTGCCAGCGATGTCAAACTCCACATTTTAAAATATTAGTGCGCAAAATAGTGCGCATAGGCATCCAGAACATTAGTTGCAAGTCGTGAGAGCAGGCAGCAAGCTCCAATAATCAAGTTGTAATTGTTAGAGCGCCAGCAATGGCCTGTAGACTGCAAAACACGAATTCCCAACCTTATAGACCGTTTTACCGAGAGCAAGCAGGAGGCGGAAAATACTTTCTAACCAGATTCATTTCACCGGCCCAATGTTGCCGGTGAAGGAAATCGACAAGGAGGAAATCGACCAAAAATGGGAATCATACCGACAAAAGAAACTTCAGGTGCAGGCCTTCGTCCAAAGTAAAATAAGGCAGTCCACCGATCGCTGGATGGCTTACATACACGATGCCTCTAGAGGCGGAGCAAGAAAATTCTGGAACCATATAAGCTGGCTAGGGAAAAAGAATCAATGAAAGCAGGATCGGATTCAAGATAACGAGGGAAATTGCTTAAAGGGAGACAACGCAGTGAACTACATTACATCAGTTATAGGCGAGTCATTTAAGAGCGACGATAGCGTAATCTCCGCAAATCAGAAAGCAACACAAGGTAGAAGAATACAAAGTAGCTTAGAACTGACCAATCTAAACTGGAAAAAGGCAGAAAAAATATTCCTAGAAACACATCTACAGGAATAGATGGAATTCCGATCAAGCTGATTAAAGAACTCGGTTACGTTGTTAAAAGCTCTGGAAACAGTCATAACGAATAAGCAAATTCCGGATAGCTGGCGGCAGAGTAAAATGAATTTGATATATCAAGGGAAAGGAGACAGGATGCACATAAAATCCTACAGGCTGATTACCATAACATCTGTTATGTACACGCTAGCCATGCAGGCGGTGAAATTAAAGGTGCAAGCATGGGTAGAAAGTAACAAGATACTCGGAGAACTTCCGAACGGCTTTAGAAATGGTAGGCGCTTAGATGATAGCCTGTTCGTGCTTACCCAATGCATCAAAATATCTAGAGTGGAAAATAGACCTTTGTATTTGGCCTTCCTGGACATAAACGGGGCGTACGACAACGTAAGCAGAGAACTCCTGTGGAACATATTAAAAGAAGAAGGTATCGGTTATGAGATAATAGAGTTCCTGCAGGAAATATACCGGGATAACAAAGTAGAAATTACGTGGGAAGGGATAAGAAGTACGGAGGATGTAAAAGTATGCAAAGGAAAAAGACAAGGCTGTCCTCTATCACCGGTGCAGTTCATGTTTTATATGATAAACCTGGAACGGAGGATACAAGAGAGTAACCTAAGTTTTAACCTGTCATATAGATTAGGTGGAAAGGCGGTAGAGCAGCGCCTCCCCGGTTTGATGTATGCAGACGCTATTGTGCTGCTAGCTGAGAGTCTGGAAGAATTGCAAACTCTAAGTATTGCGCAGAGGAAGGGGACGCTCTAGGCTTCAGTTTCAGCGCAGTTAGGTCGGATATGATGCTTTTCAACGGCTCAACTGACCAGGGTCTTAAAATACAAGGCCATGAAATATCTAGAGTAGCAGAATATAAATATTGGGGGGCTATGGGTATACGAAGGATTGGCTTACATTGGAAGGCATGAGCAGTCACTTAAGGCCAAAGAGCGAATGCATGCCAGGATAATGAAGCAAAAGGCATCGTGGGGATACAATAAGTATGAGGATTTGAGGGGTACTTGGAAAGGAATTATGGTGTCCGGACTTACTTTCGGAACTGCGGTTTTGTGCCTAAAATCAGAGGTACAGTTGGCATTAGAAATAAATCAGAGAGCCGTTGGACGATTAGCACTAGGTGCCCACGGCAAAACTACGAATGAGGCGGTACAGGGAGATATGGGCTGGGCATCTTTCGAAGTACGGGAAGCTCAGAGTAAAATATTATATGAGGAACGCCTGAGGAAATTGCACAGTAACAGATGGGAGCTAAAGTATTTAAATACCTGTACTTAAAAAGCGTTGCCTCGCAATGGAGGAAAATAACTAGGAAACTAACTAGTAAGTATGCTAGTCACAAGGACGGATAAATAAAGAGTATTAAACAACAGGTGAAAAACACAGAAAGTAAAAATTGGATAAATTTGATGGAAAAGAAACAGTGTCGAATTATACCGAAAGTGGAAAATGCAGATCAGGAAGGAAGATTTCTTTGATAACTCAAGTGGCAGTGCCCTACTTTTTGAAGCTAGATTAGGGTGCCTTAGAACACGCAACTACAAAAAGAAATTAAACAATGGAGATGACGCATGTGCTGTATGGGGTAACTCTTGTGAAATAATTGACCATATTATACTCGAATGTAATGGTATCCATCCGGATGTTGATGCAGGCGCAATCACTGTTCCTGAAGCTCTGGGGTTTAGAGATAACAGTGGCCGGGTGAATAAACCGGCGGTGGAAACTAGCAAAAAAACGACTGGAAGATTGGTGGCTTAAAAGCAGAGAAGTGACATAATGTTAGTAATGTAGGAACAAAAATTTAATAAATAGAATGACGGTTTAGTTAACCATTATAAATCAATAATTAAGATATAGGGAGAAAAATTAGCATGATAGCTACTGCTACCACCCCGTTTCAAAGGGGACGCTCCTATAGGGACCGGGCGCCCGTTGTATGGCGCCACCGTCGCCTCGGTGGAACAGCGCCGCCCACGGCGGAGTGCCGAAACAGCGGAATGGCGAGGCAGCTGAGCGGCGCAGTCGTTTCCGTTCTGCGAGGCGTTCTTGAGCTTGTCCCTACCCGTCGTTTTGCGGTGTGGCTTTGAGAGCTTTGAGCTGCTTTGAGTAATCGCAAGGAGTATTTTTTGACGGGGAAATCTTGAAAAAGAAAAGGGCCGTTCTCGGCAGGGCGTGAGTGTGTTTTTTTTTTTTTTTTGAAACCGCCCTTCGCATGTTATTTCTGTTATATACTCGAAAATGCCGCGCGCGTGATATCACCATGCGCTAGGAACACCTTCGTTAGGCACTTGTTAAGGCGACTTCGAAGAGGGGAATTGCGCCTGCACTGCGTATCTATCTCATATTAGGTCTAGTCGGAATCTGCCTGAAGATCGAATACCGCCGAGCCGTGTAGCCGTGTAGTAGTGGTAGTTGTAATGGTCAGCGTTCATGTAAAATGAAAAAGATGCTGCACCTGTCTTTTATGGTAATAGCTAGGCTCAAACGATTCAGAGCAGAATAATAGCAAATGACATTCCAGTTTCAACCTTGCAACGAGAGCTGTAAAAGGAGAAAAATAAACAAGCAAGACAAAAGTAGTATCCTATTTATGGTTGGAATAGCAAACACACATATACTTCTAGGACTTCCAGCACAATTACGCTACAATAACTCACTTAACGCAGCCTTGAGACCATCAAACTTAATCATAATATAAGCCAAATGAGTAATACCACTTCAGCATCATTTTTACATATACGACAATCCTCTGGTTGAGCACGTCGGAGCTGCTACATATAACTGCCTTAGAAAATATTATACTATGCATGCCTTTCTCCGGACATGCTGCGGAGGTTGTGAAAAGAGCAAAAAAAATAAATTTCCTGCTAGCGTTCTCTCAGCGCAGGAAGTTCAATGCGATTGACCGCACCTGCCTTGAACATCTGAAGGCAATAGTACAATACTGTCAAACTGTTAAATACAATCGAAAAAAAAAACCACAGTGTGATGTGTTGTAAGATAAGCCACCGACAACTAAGAGAGCGTTCTGTTGTTAAATTAATCCCTCTGATGGCTTGTTCGCTAAGGTGGTCTACTTTCTCAGCGTACAACGAACTTGCGGGGCCGATACCTAGCTGACCTCGATACCTGATGAGTGTGGGGGGACACGACCATGTATGTAGTTTTCTATTTGCACGTAAAGGAATCCGGATAACTGAAAGTCATTCCTTTTACAACTTTGTCACTGCAGCTTGCTGGACTGCTGCTAAATCTGTTTACATTGGCCACACCTAGAAGCAATTTCTGAGAGAGGTAAAACGGTCTTGTCATACTACGCCACAATCAGGAAATCTCACGTTCACTAAAACGCCGATGAGAAACACATGTATTTAGGCGGGCCAGGAAATAGACACTGCTGAGAAAATACGTAAAGCCGTGTCAGGTGCAACGTGAATGCGAAAAAAAATCTGCTACACGGCCTTCGAAATTTAAAAGAAATGCTACGTTTATGCTCGTTTCCACAAATTAAATTGTATTTTTTTTTTTTTCTTGTGCGACTTTTATATGAAGCCAATAGCAGATTTTGGGACCATGCGATATTGATTGAGCTGTGAAATGAGTGATTTTATTAGGCGAAATGAACATGCCACAAAGAAATGTTAACAAATTCTAAGAGTATCAACGCAGAGCTCTCAGCGCATTTTCATTGGTTGACAAACGAAAAGAGGAAAAATGACAAGATCATTGCAATAGGAATTGTTCATGTCTCCTATCTGCTCTTTCTGTTAAGAGAAAAAAGTAAATTATCTTTGACTATGTCAGCGAAAGTATCCGCACAAACATTGTCTCTGCCCATCACTGAAGATCGTAACGCAGCCCGAACGACGATGGTGGAGCTGCCTTTTCTTTTTCCGTGCTGGGGTTTTCTTGTACACAGGCGGGGAAATGCTAGCGTTGTAACTTACGCTGTTGGGTACTTCGATTTCCAATTGTCAATAAAGTGGCTACAGATGAAGGAGTGGGGCTTCAGCTCCGCGACTCTCGTGCCGTCACTCCTGGGGAACAGAAGGCACAGAGCATCCGGTAGCAAGGGGAATTTTAAAAATTCGGCGCTTTCCATGACCACACAGTAACCAAATACGTAGATTCGTGCCTTTGCCTTT
Organism: Amblyomma maculatum; assembly: GCF_055883805.1. Classification (NCBI taxonomy): domain Eukaryota; kingdom Metazoa; phylum Arthropoda; class Arachnida; order Ixodida; family Ixodidae; genus Amblyomma; species Amblyomma maculatum. The sequence goes on from NW_028146819.1 coordinate 83,311, forward strand.
CAAAGAACCATGCTTAGGTCACCCGCCACTCATGCTTCTGTGGAAACTCGTAGAAATGAATCGACTTAAAAACGTCCGACGAGTTTGCGTAGCTGCCAGTGGAGCCAACAACGCACCACGTTTCGCCAGCCTTGTTCGACCAGACTTCATTTCACTGGACCTATTCACACAATTAACTAGCTCAACTTTCAGTTCTCTTGAGGATATATTCAGGCATAACGTTATCTAAACCTTAGGATTTCCAATTTCCACACAAACCAACGACAAACAGTACCCTCCAATGCGCTGGCAATGCATTCCGGCGATTGAGCGATGCGCCGAGAGGCGGCGCCACTCGTTCAGCTGTCCGGTCCCTATAATCCATCCATCCATCCATCCATCCTCTGGGCCCAATGGGAGTGCCCGCTCTTTACAGATTTCTTTCTCTATGGCTGTGCATCCAAACCAGTGTTGCCAAATGTCGGTGAGCAAAAGTAGCTAGATGGCAGCGTGAAAGTAGCTAAAAGTAGGAAAAAAATCTAGCAAGGAGCTAAAAGTAGCTAGATGTTTTCCCAAGAATTTTTATTTTATATTTTAGTATATAAGGCATTTATTGGCAGCTCTACTATTGTAAAAATTAAACACAGCTATCAAGACATGGTTTCCTGCATGGCGACTACGCATGACAAGTGTTAACGAATTACGAATGGTAAATGTGCTCAGGTTTCGATTCCGGTAATTTAGGCAGACGTAGTTTTCGCAAAACGCGCTAAGAAAAGACGACCTGCGAATGCATCACTGCTCTGTAAACATGCAAAGAATGGACTTTTCTCTACTTTTTGCGTGTACACAGAGGCCTATAAACGGAGAGTTATTAAAGGTTTAATGGCTGTCCGGCGATATCTTCAGTCCGTGACTCGGCGTAACTCGGACCGGTGGGCCTCTTGGCCTCTTGCATCCGCTCGGCGCTGACCGCGCATGATCCGCAAAGAGAGTCGAATCAGACAGTCGATTCCAGGCGCCTTATGGTCGCTGCGCAGGGAACGTTAAGAGTTTAAGTAATAGGAATGCGTACACACATGCACAATAGTTTACCGCGAGCACGGCTTCGATGCTCATCGGAGCCCGCGCTGCGCGATAGGCGACACCCGTCAGATGCTGAGCCTCCGAATCAGCCGCATCGCCTCGCCTCTGTTATTTTTGCTTTTTCCCGCTGAGGCAGACAGGGAGGAAGCTCAGAGGCGGTGAGGCATTCCTTCGTGCCAACACTTTGTATTGCATCCTCCTCTCTGTTTTCAAGTGTTTCCTTCTTTCTCGCAAGTACTCTCAAGTTTGTCTGGTTTGCGTCTTGTTTAAAAACTACCAGATGGCGCTATGTGCCTGACATCAGTTCTATCATGTGTAGCGTCTGTAGAAAGATTTTTCACGCCAGAATAGTAATTTCCCAAAATGTAGCCAGATTTAAGCTAGATTTCACCAAAATAGCTTGGTTTGTAGCTAAATTTTGAAGAAAGGAGCTTAAACAGCTACTCGTAGCTAGACTAACTTTCTTGGTAGCTAGCTGAGTCCAAAAGTAGCTAAATTGGCAACACTGATCCAAACTGGTTTCACAGGGGCCCCTTGAAACGGCGGCCGGTCACGACACTAGGAAAACCTTCTAGCCTCTATAATTCCACTAAAAGCGCAGTTATACTCCGACGTAGCGCGCGTGCGCGCGCGGCACGGTGACCTCACGTCGGACAAAACCTGCTACACTCCGTCTGCGCCCGGCACCGAAAGCAGCCGGATGGTTTTCGCGCGTGCGGCGCCAGGTCGCGTCGGGGTATTGAGAGGGTGTTGGTCGCGGAAGGCCGCATGTGTACACTCTCCCCTGGTTGCTTCTCGCCTTCTACGTATGCGCCTGTACAGCTGCAGCTGTCTCTCCGCGGCGGAACCGGTTTGCCTGTAGGTGGCCGGTTTCGCGCGTGGAGCGGCGTCGCCGACTGGACGTATTCTACTGCGACCACCGCTCGCCTGCGCACGGAAAACGCCGGAGTAAAACCACGCCTTAACTGCACTTTCGCTAGAGCCAACGTTTTAGCCCCATAAATGAGTACTGGTAAATGCAACTGTTCTATACTTTCCTCTTGAGCGACACCGGTAGGCTGCTAGCCGTAATCTACGAAAACTTGCCAAAAGCGCTCAATCAAAATCTTAATCACCTAATTATTAATGCTTAAGCGTTGTATGGCCATGTAGGCGGGTTTCACATAGGCGCGACCTTGTCGGTTTTGTAAAAGAGGAATTAATTTGTATACCAGAAACAGACAGTGTAAAGGAAAGGTGTGCAAGTGTCAAAATGGTTGATGTGGGTTAATTAGACAAATATGTAAAGCGAATTAGGCGTGTATTTGGAGCCAAGATGGCCGTAAACCAACCTGCGGTTTCGGTTCTCAACTTCCGGCCACGTGTCTCAATGAATTCCACGTATCTCAGTGGAACGCCCCTTGTCGTTTCTTTGAACTCATCAAAGTTTATCGGCGTCCTATGATTGGTTTATAGGAAAGGAAAGGTGCCCGCATATCACTCGCGGAATTCCGCTGACATGTCTCGCTGACAACACAGCAACGCCAGGCTTACGCAATTCTTCAGTGCTGATTCTGCAGCGGCCTCGGAATTTTTTTCTCTTTCCTGTCCGGATCGGCGCACATTACCTGTCCTAATTAACCATATTCAACTACCGTTTCCAATGGTTGCTACGTAATGTAAAGTACGGTTCCTTCCCGCGGCTGATGAAAAGTACCTTCGTCTGCTGAATGGATATTTTATGCCTACTTTATACTTTTCTGATATACGTCCTGAATCATAATTTCCAGTTCTTGAGTTACTCAGAAAGGAAATCTCATCAGCGAATGTGGTTGTAAGTTTATTTCAGGAGAAACACAGAGTACGTTGAGGACGAAAGAAGGGCTATTGCAGGAGTAGGAACGATACCTAATGAAGTGTTATTCCTTCGATATCAAACCAAATCTCTTTACTCATGCAGCAGAAAACGCCTCAACGAGAACAAGGTTACACTTCATGAAAACATATTTTTATTTTACAGCCATTTGTCCAGCGTTTTTAAGTGATTTGGTTCCTATATCATGACTGAGCGTCAATGAGATTTAACAAAATCACTTTTTGCCATCAACCCACATAAGGGCTTTCTTGGACCTCCAACTTGACGTCACCGACACAAAGCCACCTCTTCTTTTAAATCTTATAAAAATTCAGGACAAAGAATCAGTTCAGTTCAGTTCAGTTCAGGCGTTCAGTCGTGTCCGACTCTTCGTGACCCTATGGACCATGTCACGCCACGCTTTCCGGTCTCTCACTATCTTCTTAACATCACATAGCTTCATCTGCAATGCCTCGAGAATGCCATCTAACCATCGCGTTCGCTGCCTACCCCTTCTCCGGCGACCCTCAACCTTTCCCAACATCAAATCTTTCTCCAGCGACTCCTCTCTCCAGGACAAAGAATACTCTAAATATATTTCAAATTTGGCAAGCGAGCCTAAGAAAGTCGTTTAACTGTGGATGTTGGCTTTGCACTCTCACTTCTGCACATTACTATTTACCGACGTGCACCCGGATGCCATATAGTTTTTATGCTAATAATTGTCCCCTATGTACCCTCTTGAGCAATACTGCAACATAAGTGAAATAAAATTGTTACAATTCGGCTTGTTGCCTGGCTGCACCATTGAAGGAATAATCTGTTTTGTTGACACCGTAATAACGAGAATAAAAATCGAGTGCGCTTTTTTTTTTTGGTAAAGAAACATGACTTGAATGGACGCACAATTCAGATTTTCGCAGGTGCTTATATTTTTGCTTTGCGCTCAATGCATCGTTACCACTTTGATTTCAGGAAATGTAAGCACGTGAAATAACTAAATATGATGGTGAAATCTTTTATATAGCTCACAATAAGCTCTTCTCTGCCAATCTCAAAGATGATACACGGGATGGGCGCCGAAAAGAACTATACATTGCCATTGATATTTCTTAGTTTAAATATATTCGTTTGATGGTGTGATATTTTAATGCAATAAAAATTTACAAAGAGGCAAGTGTTTGCGTCTCGAAAAAAAAAATGTATTGCATGGCTGTCTGCCGCGAGATATTAGGATTGCGCGGAGAGGAATAACGCGGTTTGCTGCAGAAATCAATCGATGAAAGATTTGATTTTTCCTTTTTACACAGAACGTTGAAGTCTTGTCTCTGATTTCACAAGAACTGATATATAAAGCTGAGCATTTATGGATTAGTTTCGTTACTAGCGGATTATGCGTCCATGATAGTTCGGATACATGAGTACATCAGGTGCACGAATAACAATATGACACTCTGCTTCAGAACATATATTGAAAATAATATAAGATACATTTTGGTCCAAACCAACGTTTTCACGAGCAACCTTTAAACATTGCTTATGGAACAATTAGATGCAGACAAGTGGATCGCTCTTAGAAATGCTACAAAGTATTATAATTTACCTTTGAGTTGAGGTATGCGTTCTCAGATGAAATACGAGAATTACTTACCAGTCAACTAACCTGTTAGCCAAATTTCAAGGGACCTTTTCATATATTGCCGCGGATTATTGTATTGCTTACTCATTCCGGCTAACAAAAGAAGGCATGTGGCCTTAGCAGTTTGCTTGCAACGCACAGAAAGATCTCAGAAATGGCGCGATGCCCCCGTCCAAGGCTTCTTCGTTTTCCTCGTAGCCCAAGATGTGCCGAGAGGAGGAGGTGGAAACAACTTTATTCAACGGACTATTAAGCGTCCAGGATGTGCTGGGCCAGAGTCACCAAGGCCAACTGGTCCTTCAGCTCGTCAGAAGCTAACCAAGCCCGCCAGGTTGGGGGATGAGGGTGTGAAAAGCGAGGTGATAGTATTGCAAGAGGGCAGGAAAACATGCAGTGTTCTAAGTTTTCATAATGTTCAGAACAATCTGGGCATGTGGGGGAATGTCTGATTCGGTATAGAAATGAAAGCGCAGGAGTAAGGAGTGTATTTAGTTGTATGCGTCCAAGTATGCGTATTTGTGTGGTAATGAGGGATTTATGAGGAAGAGGAAGTTTCTGAAGAGTTTTCCTAATGTTTTCATCATCATCATCACATCATCAGCCTCATTATACCCACTGCAGGGCGAAGGCCTCTCCCATACGTCTCCACTTAACCCGGTTCTCTGCTAGCTGCATCCACTTGACCCCTGCGAACTTCTTAATCTCGTCCGCCCACCTAACTTTATGCCGCCCCCTGCTACTCTTTCCTTTCCTTGGAATCCAGTTTGTTACCCTCAGCGACCATTGGTTATCCTCTCTTCGCACTACATGTCCTGCCCATGTTCACTTCTTCTTCTTAATTTCCACTAGAATGTCGGTAACTTGATTTATTTCTCTGACCTACTCTGCACGCTTTCTATCTCTTAATGTTACCCCTACCATTTTTCGTTCCATAGCCCTCTGGGTTGTCCTCAACTTAAGTAGAACTCTCTCGGTTAGCCTCCACGTTTCAGCGCCATAGGTGAGTACAGGCAAGATGCAACAGTTGTATACTTTCCTCTTGAGCGATACTGGTAAGCTGCTAGTCATAATCTGAGAGTGCTTGCCAAATGCGCTCCATCCCAATGTTATTCTCCTTGTTATTTCCTTTTCATGGTCCGGACCTGCGGTTACTACCTGTCCTAAGTAGACATATTCGCCTACTACTTCCAGTATTTCGCTACCTAATGTAAACTGCTGTTCCTTCCCGAGGCTGTTGAACATTACCTTAGTCTTCTGAATATTGATTTTCAAGCCTACCTTTCTACTTTTCCTGTCTAGGTCATCAATCATTATTTGCAGTTCATCCCCCGAGTTGCTTAGCAAGGCAATGTCATCAGCAAATCGCAGATTACTGAGGTATTCTCCATCTACTCTTATCCCTAACTGCTCCCATTCCAAGGCTCTGAATACTTCCTCTAAACAAGCTGTGAATATTACTGGGGAAATTGTGTCTCCTTGTCTAACACCTTTCTTTATGGGAATTTTCTTACTTTCTTTATGCAGAACTATGGTTGCTGTGCAGCCACTATATATATCTTCCAGCACTTTCACGTACAGCTCGTCTACGCCCTGATTTCGCAATGCCTGCATCACCGCCGAGGTTTCAAATGAGTCAAATGCTTTTTCGTAATCAATGAATGCTATGTATAAGGGCTGGTTATATTCCGAGCATTTTTCTATCACCTGATTGATGGTATGGATATGATCGATTGTAGAGTACCGTTTCCGAAACCCTGCTTGATCCTTTGCTTGATTGCAATCTAAGGTTGTCTTGATTCTATTAGCGATTACCTTAGTAAATACCTTATACGTAACTGACAGTAAGCTTATTGGTCTGTAATTTTTAAGCTCCTTAGAGTCCCATTTCTTATGAATGAGGATAATGTTTGCATTCTTTCATGGTTCCAGAACCGTCGATGACACCAGGCACTGCGTAGACAGGGTGGCCAGTTTTTCTAGCACGATATCCCCCCATCCTTTAGCAAATCTGTAGTTATCTGATAGTCTCCAGCTGATTTCCCCCTGTTCGTAGTTTCTAGTGCTTTCTTGACCTCGTCCTTCGTCACTGGTGGAACGTCTGACTGTTTTTCCCTACCGCCAATCACATTACGGTCCTGACTACTTTGGCTACTGTAGAGATCTGTATAGAACTCCTCGGCTACTTTGACTATCTTGTCCATATTAGTGATGACGTTGCCCGCCTTGTCCCTTATCGCATACATCTGGTTTTTACCTATGCCCAATGTCTTCTTTACCGTTTTAAGGCTTCCCCCGTTCTTTACAGCATGCTCCATTTTCTCCATGTTATACTTCCTTATATCGGCCACCTTGTGCTTATTGATTAGCTTTGATATCTCGGCCAATTGAATCTGGTCTGTTGGATTGGAAGCTTTCATACTCTGGCGTTTCTTAATCAAATCTTTCCTCTCCTTAGACAGCTTACCGGTATCATCTCTAACTATCCTACCGCCTACTTCTACCGCGCACTCAGTAATGATATCAATGAAATTATTGTCCCTTGCCTCTAGGTTAATGTCGCCATCCTCGGTTAGAGCTGAATACCAATTCTTCCGTTTGCTGAAGAAGGTATTCATGATACGTAAGTTATTGCGCTCTGCAAACTCAACTAGTAACTCTCCCCTGCTATTCCTAGAACCAATGCCATAGTCACCTACTGCCTTGTGTCCTGCCTGCTTTTTCCCTACAGTTAACTTTCTTATATATATATATATATATATATATATGGATGATATGGTGTTCAAGATGGTCCGTTGATCCGGGGACACGTTTCAGGAAACGGACGGGACAACTTTTCGAGCGCTACGGGCACTTTATTGAACGGTTAAGTTAACCATTCTAAGTCAATAATTAAGATATAGGAAGAAAAATGAGCATATGATAGCTACTGCTACCACCCCGTTTCAAAGGGGACGCTCCTATATTCCATCCATCCATCCATCCATCCATCCATCCATCCATCCATCCATCCATCCATCCATCCATCCATCCATCCATCCATCCATCCATCCATCCATCCGCTGCGCTGGGTAATTGGTGCGTACGGGGACCTTGATTCACCTCTACCAAGATGATACGGGGCAGAAGGCTAGCACAGGAAACCACAGCAGGTGATGAGCAAGTGTTCACAGCACAGCAGAGCAGAACACAGCAGGTGTTCAGGCAAGCCCCAACGGTTTCTTCAGCTTCGTTGTCTCTCACTCTATTTTCTATCGTCGTCTTCTTCGGTGTCATATACGTAACATCATAATTGACCAATGTATTCTGCCTGACACCGCTGGAGCACGGGCGGACGCGTTGACGTTGAAGGAGATATCAGCCTAGAAGATACGTGAGGAACTGTAGCCTGGATTAAAATTAATAAATGGCAAATTGGTTTCGGCCACTTGGTTCGATTTCGAAGGTCAAGATATAGGCAAATAAGTGTCCCAATTGTAAAACTCGCGCGAAACAGTGATTGCTTTAGGAGCCGGTGTGAAATGGCGCATGCTCCTAGCTACCGTATTTCAGAGGCCGTCCGGTAGCTATAATAACCTGTAGAGCGACAAGTCGAAAATGTATCGATAGCGAAAATGTTTGGGTAGGCTCATTGATTCAGATCTTGTGTTACTGTCCAGGAAACGTGATACAATATTTCTGATTCATATATGTGAGTGGGGTAAATAATTTGTTTTATTATTCACATGAAGCAACGTCGAGTTCGGTTTCTCGACGCCGGGCGGTGCCCTCCTGTCAAAGAAATGGTAGAACACTGCATTTGCTAAAGTAGCTGCAATGGTCGTCACACATTCCCTGTTGTGTTGTCTGGCAAGCCACCTAGGGCGGCACCGTGGCCGCGAACCGACCATTTCGTTTGGGCCGATCTGAGCCCCTTTAGAGCGTTTGTTGCACATCTGCAAGTCGATTATTAGCGAAAATCTGTGCCGGTGGCATGAAACCACAGCACCCCGTCAGCCCAGTGATCATCTCACACTTAAATTGCTCGATTCTTCATTGCCGACCTGGCAAACAAGAATCCACCCGCAAACAATCTAGTGTAGAGCCGGTACAGTGTCGTAGCTCTGCGAGAACATGGACTGCAGATTTGGTAGTGGCTGCGATGCCTACCAGACGGCGCTTCAGTGACTCTCCTGTCTTCTTGATGGCTCCCTAGTTTGTGCGCGGTCGTGTGTGAGTCGCGGCTCCTCATGTTCCAGCAAGCATTAAAGCAATGTATTTTACCGTCCGTGTCTCTACGAAGCCAAAAAAATGGCAACGAGGATGATTTTCACCCCCGCAATGAGACGAATCGGGAGCTGCATAACATGTGCTGCAGGTGAAGCACTGGCGCCACTGAAGGGGCGTGCATAGAGCTAGTTCTAACTGGTTGCGTTGGCGGAAACGTCAGCCATTTCAGTGCAAGATGACAGCTATTGGCGCATTGAGGAGTTTAATCCGGACACTCCAGAAAAATGGATAGCCTATTAGGCACGGCTGAATTTATTTATTTCTATGAAGGCGGAAAGCTAGGTGCCCATGTGCAGCCCGATGTCTGTGCACGTAAAAAAAAAAAAAAAACAGGTGGTCTAAATTTTGAGAGTTCTACACAAAGGCGTCTATCACAGCCAGAGTCACTTTCGATCGGTAAATTTTATAAACTAAACTAAACCAAGCGGAAATGAAGCGCGCTGTTTTCTTCAGTGCTAGTGGCTCTAGCACGTTTCACTTGCACGATAACTGCTGGCGCTAGCGGCACCGGAAGCCAAAACATTATCGCTAATATTGGCCGCTCTGAAAGAGCACTTATTTTGTCAATGAGTAGAAAGGAGCCAGGGTTGGCGAGTCAGTTTCTTCATGGCCAAACTTCGGCGGTTAGCACAACACTGGTACTTCTCAAACCCGGAGGAGATACTTCGTAACCAGCTAGTGTGTGGGTTGCGGAACAAAAAAGGGCAGAACCGTATTTTCTATGCAGAACCTGACCATTGTGGCCGACTTAGAAGAGGCTTTGGTGACAGAGGCGGCAGACCTGAGCGCTCATAAGGTCACAGCAGCAGTCAACGAGCACCACATGTCAGCGCTGTTCGTCGGAACCATGACAAGTAGGAAACCAAGAATAACCAGGCACCAGGCCGAAAAGTAGATTTCTTCTACGGTGGCATTCACAAACAAGGTGTTTTTTCCATCAACATTGTCCATCTTGAGACGATTGCCATCAGCAATTGCAGAGCCTGAATTTAGGCCATTCAGGATAAGGCAGAATGATTTGTCAATGCTCAAATGGAGTATCCTCTGGATGAAACGGTTTGATATGCCGGAAACGGGGAGGAACAGGGTCCTTGAGGTCCTCCACACAGCACATGCAGGAATTTTTCGCATGAAGGCTCTTGGTCGAAGTTACTTGTGGTGGCCTGAAATGGATATGATTATTGAAAACTACGTCAGTAGCTGTTTTGCCGGGCAAATGTTCAGGCCAGCTCCTCAGAAAAGTAGCTGTCTATGCATGGGAGGTAACTAGGACTCCGTAGTCAGAGATTACACATTTTGTTTTTTGGCCCCTTCCAGATGTAGACTTTCCTTATCAACGCGGAAGCCTTCCCAAATTGGCTGGAGGTGGTTCCTGTGTCATCCATGACTACGACGAACGTCATTTGTGTCCTCAGGCTGCTTTTCTAAACACAGGGTATGTCAGAGTCTGTTGTATCAGATAATAAAGCTAAATTTAGATCTGAGGAGTTCCGTGCATTCCTAAGGGTTGTATATAATCATCACATCGCATCAGCTCCTTTCCATCCATCCCTCATTCAACAGACAAGTAGAACGCATGGTCTGCAGAACAAATGAGTCACTACGGCGCATTGTTGTGGGTGATTGATGGCGCCTTGCCAGTTTCCTGCTGCAATAACATATTACATCGTGCAAGGCCATGTGTTGGAGTCAATCAGAATTGCTCATGAAGCGGATGTTGAAGATACTGCTGAATCGCGTCCATCTAGACTTCTCGGTGAACTCATTAAAGAGCCTAAGTAACAACAGATGAAAAGCAGCCCAAGAAAAGGTTATTTATGCCACATGACTAAGTATTTGTAAGGAACCCACCCGCATGGATCCCGGCCACAGTAACGGAGGAGACAGAATTCATCTCTTATAAGGCCTCCACTCGAGACGGCACAATTCTGCGTCTGCATGCAGAGTGCATCATGAGAAAGGCCGGTCTGGACGAGTCTTCAGCTGGAGTGAAGATTGCTGGAAAACGTATCAACAACCTTAGATATGCGGATGATACCACTTTAATGGCAGAAAGTGAAGTGGAACTCAAAAGACTTCTGATGCGCGTACAAGAAGAGAGTGAGAAGTTTGGGCTTAAACTGAACATTAAAAAGACGAAGATCATGGCGTCTTGCCCTATCAAGTCCTGGAGCATCAATGGACAAGAAGTGGAAGCTGTGACAGATTTTCTGTTCTTGGGCGCCAAGATTACCTCGGAAGGAGGCTGCAGTCATGAAATTAGGAGACGCCTGCTTCTGGGAAAGAGAGCAATGGTTAGCCTTGACCGCCTAGTAAAGAGCAGAGACATTAGTATGCCAACCAAGATCCGTATAACCCGTGCTATGGTCTTTCCAGTTGTGATGTATGGATGCGAGAGTTGGACTGTGAAAAAGGCTGACCGCCGAAGAATTGACGCGTTTGAATTGTGGTGCTGGCGAAAACTCTTAAAAGTTCCTTGGACTGCCAGAAGATCAAATCAGTCGATATTGTCGACCATAAACCCTGACTGCTCATTGGAGGGTCAAATTCTAAAGTTAAAGCTCAGCTACTTTGGTCATCTGATGAGAAGAGAGGAGTCGCTGGAGAAAGATTTGATGTTGGGAAAGGTTGAGGGTCGCCGGAGAAGGGGTAGGCAGCGAACGCGATGGTTAGATGGCATTCTCGAGGCATTGCAGATGAAGCTATGTGATGTTAAGAAGATAGTGAGAGACCGGAAAGCGTGGCGTGACATGGTCCATAGGGTCACGAAGAGTCGGACACGACTGAACGCCTGAACTGAACTGAACTGAGGGAGGGGGTTAGCCGATACTTACTGATGAGCAAAGGCAACGTGATGCTCTCGCCAATCCCCACCGAAAGTGCAGTCGCATGGAACGAGCGCTTTGGCACGCAGTAGGCCGCACACGTCAGTAACAACCCTCGGCGTTGAAAGGACTTTCTCTAGGATGATCTTAGGGGAGGAGTGTAGTGTAGTAAAATGCTTTGCCCAAGGCACAACACCTCACCACCCCACACCCAGCCGCGCCGCAAAAATGCCGAGTGTCCCTATGGCTGTTGATTTGTTTGACGCTGTTGTTTCTTCTGCTTTTTAACAAACATTCCAGGTATGGGATAAATGAATGTTCCATGTGAGTCAAATGTGTTTTAGCATTTCCCAAACAAATCATAATTGCAGTGGATTGCATCGAGCATAGATCGAGAGATTTAATGTGCATGCACGTCAATGCTTCTTATCGCTACTAGCCGCATGTGTATGCTAGTAGGGCTAATTTGTGACGGGCCCAGATGATAGCAAACTATCATACAGTAAAACGTCGACCTAGTTGGTCAGACGAAAGGATGCACTACGCAGCAGAGTAGGCGACGATAAATTGGAGAGGCACACAACCACACACATACACATAGACTTGTGCCACCCCAGGGGTCTGCGATTTCTCTGGATGACGTCACTAGTAAGGATTTCATCAAGTTTCTGACGAATCACTTGGCGTTTACGCGGAGTTACACGGTAGGGGCTCTGGCGAAGAGGTCTGGCATGTTGGTTAGGTACAATTCTGTGCTTGGGAAGTGATGTTTGTAGCTCATTCAATTCTGCTAGCAAGCAATATCTGTAGCCTTGAAGAAGACAGCGAAATCCGTCTTGTCTCCTCTGGAGTTATGCTCGGTATATATCAGACGTAGGCTAGCGACCATGGTAAGTAGCACTTTCTGCGAATTGGTCCAGGGGGTATGGATCTTGCTTAGTTACATAGCTACCTTCCCTTGCCCTCTGAAATGACTTGAGCCCCGGAAATGCTTCAATGACTCCTAGTACTCGGCCTCCTTTGTAAGATAATGCGCAATGAAAGCAAACTGTAGCATAACCTTATACTGCTACTTTTCAAGTCTTGCGTTAAAACCTGAATAGAAATGAACGAAAAACTTATTTGTCTCTTACCTTTTCGCCAGGAGTTTGTGCGTCTTCTGCTGTACATTTCAGGAACAAATAGGTCAGCAGGAATACATAAACACTCCAATTCGTCAGCATTTCATGCATCGCTTTTTTGCAACGTGGCGACCTGGGCGCGACGACAGAGGCGAATGGCGGATATATATCTTAATGTTGCCACTTCTTAGAGCGGTTGCATAAATATCTGCATCACGGAGCAAAAAAAGTAATCGAACAAGCTTCTTAGGTCCGCACAGAGTCGAATGCTGGACATGTGTTTCAGGGCAGCTTGTGACCTAATGCACAATCTTAAAGGTCGCATTTTTATCTTGTTTAGAGCATAATGATGAAGTACGCTAGCATTCAAAGCTCATTATATCGGCGGTCTCGAGCTTCAAGTAGATGCGCGCAAAGAGTAGGGACGGCCATATATGCTGTCAAGGTGCATATTTTTGACCTCAAAGTTCATCTGTTTATCTTTATGTTAAAAGCTATGAATTCAAACAGGTGCCCGGAAATACCATGTAAGTGTTGTTCCTTTTTTGTGGCAACGCTAATAATAAATATATGGTTCTTAACGATTTCTCAATGCTATTTGTTTATTTTGGAATTGGTTCATTTTGTCCTTATAGTGCGTCCGTTTGCACAAATTTCATGTTGTGCTCGGAGAGGCCTGTAAGCAATACAAACAAGCATATAAACCGGCGTTCTGAAAGCATCTCGCATGAAACATGATTAACCACATAAATATAGGTTGGCCGTAGTATTTAAACATAAAATAAACCACAGCAAATCGTGGGAACCGTTTGTGCCCATGCGGCGCCATAGCGTAGCTGGCTCACGCATTTTCGAGCCACTGAAGTTTTGACGAGAATATTCCTTTCAAAGTTCCACGGCGTGTACTTAAGCCACCGTGTGCCTGTAATTACGCCCGTAATGGAGGCTTCACAAAAGTTAGCGCCATCTAGTGAAAGAAACAGAAACTGTGCGCGGCGGCCATGTTTTGTTCAGTCCGCGCGAGCCTCCCATCGAGTACGCTGTCAACGTGCGCCTTCGTAGAACCCGTGCATGAATCGAAAGGTGCATTAGAATGCTGACAAGCGACTGTTTCATTTTTTAGCATCACAGAAGAGGCTGTTAGCACAAAGCTCTATTCGGAATGATGCCAGCATCTTGTTGCGTGCCCTTTTGCAGCCAGCGCACCGTCGTAGACGCGCACGGAATCAAGGTATACGCGTGTATGCAACCGTTCGTTTGCAGTCCTAATCGACTTTACAAGGGTCACTTGCATGATGCAAAGCATTACTGCACGTCCCTCTGACTGGGAGCTAGCTCACAGAATGTGCTATCCCCTAAAACAGCAAGGTTGTTTTGCGCGCTATGGAGCCTTGTGAACTTGAAGGATAAGCTTATGCTGTGATTGAGGACACGGAAGAAGGAGCAATGCATGTATAACGAGCGCTATTGTACGAATACGTTCTTTGAAACATTTTGTACGTAGGTTGCATTTACCATTGTGTATTGGATTTAAGACACGGGCATGATTACCGAAACTACTTTTCACAGTCGTACGAAATGGTAGTGCTTGGTGCAGAGAGCAATACAGTTTTCTAGTGTGCCCGAGGTGCGTGTTTCAGGCTGCAAAAGCAAGCGGCTGCCAATCCCGCGGCGTCTAGAAAAGCTGGAAAAGATTACATACCACTAGTGTGCTGTAACATGCTCACGTGCAGCCCGGTTCGACCTGTCCACGTCCAGAGCCCGCAGCTTAGGTTTTGTACCTGCCAGCGCGGTCGATAAAGTAACGAAGCATGCGCTTCGCTTTTCTGTGTTTTTTCGAGTCACCCGATGGTTCGCTAATTCACAGCTACCTGAAATTCGCTGGAATTTATAAATATGTCGATTTCTTGTTTATTATTCCCTCTGTCAGAAAGTAAACATTTGAAGCCGCAATCCCATATGAAAGCGCTGACATTGGAAGCTTCGAGGAACTCGGAGGAGGAGGATCTCGGCTGAAACGGAAAGAAATTGGAAAAGTCAACTCACATTACTGCGAAGTCTTTGTGCTTTGTGCAACTGGCTGTGTTCATAAAATCAGATTTATATTATATAATGTAGTTTTAGAAATATATGGGGTCACTTAAGCTCCGCCGTTAAAGGTATAACGCGATAGTGTCTCTCTCTCTCATACACACACACGCACGGTGTTGTCTTTCTTCACGTGTTATATTTTAGCTCTTTTATTTATTTATTTTATTTACCAAATACTGCAGGCCCTAATAGGGCCCTAGCAGGATGAGCGAAAAGAATACAATGCAGTGAAATATGAATTCATCAAAAGTAACATACTACACACAAGTGTAGTATGTTATATGTTGTTATGTATGTTCTATTTCTATGTTATGTATGTTATGTTATATTTCTATCATTCCGTAATTTATTTTTATTTTATTTGACGTTTTATATTTTTATACACCAATACGCATGCGTCAGCAACAATCGGCTTTCCATTCTGAGCAATTTGACACTTTGGAGCACATTCTTCAATTATTTTAATTAATCAATAACACATTTTAAATTTTCTTCCTCAGCATCACCAAGCACTGGGTTTTCATTCTGACACCTTTAAGCCCTTACTTTCCAATTTTTCCTGTTTGTTCGTTTCTTTATTTCATCAATTGATCAATTATTTACAAATATTTTATTAACTCGTCATCGCCTATCGCACATCAATCAATATTTAATCACTGGAAGCACAGATTACCATGGCACTTTTTTTTACGCAGCCCCCGATTATTTCCGAGACTAATGCCAACTACTGCGTCGACGGCATGGGCAGGAAAGTGCTAAGCGCCAGTCCAACTTACGTCCAATTACGCACAGTCCTTTTATCATAAAACAAAATGCATCCTCGCTCATTTCACCAACCAAGTATCGTCCAGTGGGATGACCGACGGTGATTGCGCAAACCAAGCAAACAAACTCGCGATGATCTCTCATAGGCGTTTAAGTAAACAGCAAAGGCGCACAGACAATAAAAAATCCACATTACAGAACTCTGGATACTGTACCTGAATAGGGATGACGCTGCTGATTTCCGATTGCCGAGGGGCCCATGCACGACTCGTAGAGCAATTTGTAACTGCGCGCGGCAGCGTGGTCTGTGGGCCCCGCCACGTCTCGGCTGTCAAAATACGCTTCTAGGCGTCGCTAACAGAAACCGCCAGGGACCGAAGAGAGGTCCAAGCACAGCACACTAGGTTAAAACATGAAAAGCGCGAACAGAACGGCGAGCGCTGACGGACGGACACGAAGCGAACGGATGGAGCGAATAAAATATGGCGGCCAGCGCGGGATCAGCGTGCCGCTCACGGTTGCTAGACGTACTTTTGTAAACCCTCTATTGCATATAAAATGTATGCTCCTGCCAGCTGTCTCATGCCCTCTTGCCTGGCTCAGATAATATCACATAAGCATAAAATTGCCAATACACTAGAATACTCAAACAATTACAAAATGTCACTGTAGAGCAGTGGGAACTAGGTATTTCGAACCCCGTTTTTGATATCAAACTTCAATTGATGGTACACTCTCAAACAGCAGAAAGAGGGCATGGGGGCCATATCTTGAGGTCACCACTTGCCGTTCCGGCAATATAATTAATTTGGAAGTAAACGCTTCTCTCTCAGCGGGCCCTTTAAACATGTATTCAATGCACAAAATACCACGCATTGTGAGTCCCAGCAGCGCGTTGGTCTTCAGATATCTCATCCAATATGTTCTACAGGGTTCTTTATAGTCGCTGCAACTTGTCAACTTTACGCTAAAAGGACTCGTGCTGCTTCTCATGCAGGTCCAGTCCGCTCTTTTAAAAATAAATCAGGTTAATTTTACTCAACTGTCTTTCGGCTTCTTCACTGCGGAAGATGAATATGCACTGGAGGTTGGCAGTAGTGTGAGCCTTAGCTACATGCCATTCATATGCCTCCGCTGTTCTGAAGGCGCTGATTACATCGACCTGCACGGCAGGTGGCCTCCTAACCTGCTCGCCGGAAGTTAACAGGGCCCGTGTTCACTTTAACGATGATGTTTTATTCACAACGCGAAAGAACGAAATTCATATTTTATTTTAATAGCACTGCTTTAGATCTCTTAGCCAACCTTGAAAGCGTACTTCCCTCATGCCACTTTCCCGCGTTCCACAGTAAAAAGAGGAAGAATTTTATTCGAATTGTGAGTCATTCCTTTGCATACTTTACAGTATTTATAAACCCACTTTGTCATAAAGCAACGTGTAAGGCTTGCAACGTTCATTCGATAATTGGATAAACAAGTTTCAGAATTCTGTACCTCACCCACCTATATCTGGTGAGCGCCACCTCTCTGCTCTCCCACTGGAATGCTTTAGTTGTCTCCGCTGTCACGCGAGGAATACGGATCAGAAACTCGTTATCGAAATTTCGACTCGACAAATTTAGTCATCTCACTTATATATCCCAGCGTGATGAGCCCCCTTACATTAATGCCTCACCTAAGAGGTGTCTCAGTCCACATGTTTCGCGGAAATATTTCCCCAAACTAAACAAGCAGATCACCGTGAGTACGGCGGCGATTCATTTCGGTCTGTTCTCAGTGGACAAAACATCTACACGGACGCTTCCTTCAAGTCGACCCTCTGAGATTCAAATCAATTCTCTGAAATCACATTTGACTGAAAACAGTGAGCTGAAATTTCAGATATATGTGGATTTTATGGACTTTGCTGGCAGTGAAACTGAAATAGGATTTGTGCACCATGAGCTTTTTTGATAAGCAAATGACAGCCAAGAAACATTTCTTGTAAATCAATTTCGCTCCTCCGGAAATTCACATACTGTGGCTTTCGACATCTTACAGCCATATCCGAAAACGTAAAGTTTGGATAGAGGGTGCAAAGATGAGCGTAAAGCGAAAAAATATATCAAAGCGTAGGAATTCAGCTACTAAATACCTGGCTGAATTGAAGAGGAGATTTATGTGGCATGGGGTACTCGATTCGCTTCATAAGAAAGAGGGGGCATGTTGTAAAAGTCTTCATACGCTGTAACTTTGCGAAATTCTTATATGTGCTGCAATGCACACCTAAGAAACTCCTTATAGTCGAACTCACGGTATTAGATTTTTCCCTTTAGCGAACGCAGTGATCTACAAGGACAGAGTACCCTTCTTTATTTTGCTTGCAGTATGACATAGTGTATTGGCATTCACGTATTGCGACCCCGGAAGACGATATATATATAGGAATGATTTGGTGAGAGCTTTCCAAAATGTTGATGTGATTACGGACAAAACCGGCACCTAAATAACTGCAGTATTCTTTTCAGATGAGCCAACGTTTCGACAAGTGGACTTGTCTCCGTCTGGGCCAGACAAAGACAAGTCCACTTGTCGAAAGCTCATCTCCGAACTGAGGCGTGCCCCTTTTACCCGTGTTCAGTTCTTCTTCATACTGTGCAAACCATTTTCTTCCTTTCGTTCTACCTGAAGTATTGCTTGGAAAACTAAAATTAATGAACTTATGATATTCACGGTTCTTTAAGAGTATTGCAGTTATGTGAAACATTATTTGCATCACGTTGCAATGCATTATGCTGCGTGATTTAGAGATGAATAGTGCTCGTTCGCATTTAGGTGCTTTCCATATTATATTTAATATTTATTTATTCAACAAACCCTCAACTGCTGAAGCACTCAAGAACGGGGTGGCGTACTGTGGTGATGCAAAAAAAATGAATACGCATTGACATCTGGTAGCATAGTGAGTATTTGATACAGAGCAAATTATATAAAGCAGTAATAATAAACAAACTGCAACATCGTTTGAATAAAAACTATCAAGACATTAAAAATATCACCTAAATATACCAACAAATTCGTATGAAAAAAAAAAAAACTAGATAGCATGCACCGTTTAAACAGGCTCTTTAATAAGTACTAAATACAGGATGGTGCATATGCAATGGAGAAAGGGTAAAATAGAAATCGAACTACATAGGCCGATCTTTTTATTGCTTTCAGGCTCTCGAGTTAAAAAAAAAAAACGAAGACAAAAAGCGTAGCGTAGTGCACACAAACTGTTGTTAGCAGGCATTCAGTCCTAGAAATTCAAATAACACTTTTTGTGTTGTCGTCGATTGCCTCAATAACTATGGTTTGGTTTTGTAGAGATTACTTAATTACCAAGAGCTCCTCTCTAGGAATGAGAGACACCTTACTGGAGGGATTGTGAAAATTCGACCACCTGGGGCTTGAGAAAGAGAGAACATTATTCACAAAAAAGAAAAAAACAAAGGGGGGGGGGGCAGTGAGTGGAGTCTTCATTTCAAGACTCTAGTGGCGTAGGCTGCCGCTCTTGCCTGGGTCACCAGTTTACGCTGGGTCTCTAGATCATAGCATAGCAAGTGGCCTCCCACTGCGGCTCCGAATGGTGTATGTTTGTCTGCAGGTTTGAGGTCAGTGCACCCCAATGTGATGTGGTAGACGGTGGGCTGGTCATTGCACCAAGGGCATATGCCTGTGTAGTGTTCTGGGAAAATGATGCTGTATTGATGTAGGTTGGGGAAAGTGTTGGTCTGGAGCCGTCTCTATTCTTGCATTTCTTGTGCATTTAGCCCTTTGTGTGGAGGAGGGTAAACCAGACGTTCGCGTAGGTACGTACGTCGCGCGCCACAACCGCAGGGACAGGAATGCTAGTTGAGAGATCGGGGATGGTGGCCGCTCGGTTTGTGTGACCTCGAGCTAACCGGGGCTTCAAGGCATCGCCTTCTTGAATTGGGTTCGTGAGCCATGTATCACCCGAAGAGTTAAACGCCACGGCTATTCAGGAGGAAGTACCGGTTTATATCCGGGATAAAAAAACCTAAATGGCGCTAAACATGCGTTGTAGCGACATAAATTGGAAAGAATGTAGTGACGCTTACAAGGAGGGTACGACTCCCAAGAAACAGAGCTCCACGCTAACAGTGCATAGCAGAACGCGGCACAAAAAATGGCTGCGGGGTAAGCAGTCACTCACGTGAAGTACGGCGACAGGCTTCGTTTTGAGACTTGTCCCCGGTGCGCTCAGCTGCAGATCAGGAATAGACGGCACACCCCCAACTGGGTCCAAGAACGCCGCGGCCCGTTGCGACCGGCTGTCGCAAGAACGGTCCCCGCAGGCAGCATGTCCTGTTGCAGCCTGAGTCCTCCACAAAAATCCTCCGGCGGCTTTTCCTCCGCGCCTATCAAGCTTCAACGCCGCGATTCATCAGATTTCCCGCAACAGCCGGCCATTTGGCGTTGGGGCGCAGCCGAGTGCACACGTACTCGAGCAAAGAAAAGAAAGCGCGCGAGCGACCGCTGCGCACGGGCTTGTGTGCCTGGGGCGTCAGTGGGCGGGGATCCCACAGGCTTCTTCAACATACACTTACATCGCACAAAACCACCTTGCTATAAGTATCAAATAAAAAAACCACCCACAGCCGCAATTCTTTTTTTTCCTTTATTTGTTCCTCAGACAGTGTCTAAGAGGAGGCCAAGGCTAAAGGCTAAAAGCCTGACGAGGCCTTGGCCCCTCCTACAAGTTTTTGCGTCAAGAACAAAATTAAGACAACACTTCGGTCAGTATCGGGAGTACAACCTAACAAACGCATTAAAAGGGAAAATTGTACCTCCTTGTCCATACAATAAATGACACACATTGTGGGTTCACAAAAGAAAATGTGGCTTCTTGTAACATGTGTAGGCTCTCAAGTTACAGAAAACTAAATGCAAAGCCCGCGCGACAAACACCAAAATAAATACATGAGAAGAAATACTAGAACACGGAAACAATTTTGTATCCAACCGGTAGCATTACATAAAATTTTCATAAGTAATCTAAAAAACACGCACTGGCGATTCAACTATTTTATCGACACCATATTTATAACTTACACATAATTGAGTCGTGTATAAAATTTCAGAAGTAACTAAAAAGCGTCTGCATTCACGTTATAAAACAGTAAACGATTTGCTCAAATCGATGCGCATTCTAGAGTTTTCAATAGTTTGGTAGACTGAAAAGTTAGTGTTTGGCGACCGTAATTAGTTCGTGTAATAGGGACTCTCCTTTTAGGATCGCGGATCGGATATACACCGCTATGTTCGCCTAGGGTGATAAGCGATTGGTTTTGGTGGATCCACTGCAGTAATTTAAAGTAATACACTTGGTTTGCTTTTAGCATGTTCTATTTAATGAAAAGTAACGCGGTTCGTCTATCCTCTCTGCAGTTCTCGCAGAAGCGTAGAACCTTTTTTGTTTTGAGACAGTTAATTTATTATAAATGTAGGCTGTCGCCGTTTCCCAAACTAATATTCCATAACTCCGCCTAGAGTAAAAAAGAGACTATTACAATACCTGTTTTAAGCAAGTGGGTATAAGGCTTCTAATTCTATAGATGCTCCCAGTAACTAGCGCCAAGTAGGCTTTTAGATTATTAACATGCGTAGTCCATACAACAATTCGCTGAACCATACGCCCAAATTTTTTTGTTCTTTTACGTGCTCTATCAGAGCTCCATCATAAATTATATTTATAGTTGTGTAGTCTCTCCTATTGAATGGCTTGAATATTATGTACTTTGTTTTACTTGTATTTAGATTCAGTTTATGATTTGAAAGCCACGGTGAAATTTAAGCAGGTATTTATTTGCTGCTTTCTCCAAGCTTGCTTTGCTTGGTCCAGTGAACAAGACATTGGTGTCATCCGCATATAAAACGATATCTGCAAAGCCAGTGATTGAGGTAATGTTATTAATATACACCAGAAATGAAGAAGGCCCTAAAATGGATCCCTGGGGCACACCATAAAGAATTCGCATTTTGCTGGATGATATGCCATTAATATCAACATACTGATAGCGATCACAAAGGTAACTCTTAATCAAATTGAGCGCTATTCCTCGTACGCCATACATATCAAGCTTTTTAATAAAATGCTGTGCTCTACAGTGTCGAATGCTTTCTTTAGGTCCAGAAATAATTCTAGGGTCAAAAGTTTGTTTTCAATATTTTCCACAATCCTTTCTTTAATATGTATCAGAGCCAGTTCCGTTGATTTTTTTTTTTTGGAATCCGTACTAGGCTGAGTTAATGATGTGATGCTTTACAAAAAAGGAAACGAGTTGATTGTTCAGAGCTTTTTCAAATAACTTCAAAAATTCGCAAGCACTAAAATAGGCCGATAGTTATTTATGTCTAACATTACCGCCTTTATACACTGAGGAGACTGGCAATTTTTAATTCTTCAGAATGATCCCCAAATTAAAATATCGCAATAATAATATGTGAAAGTACTGGGCCTACGTTAGGTGCAGTGTATTTTAGTGGCAATGCTTTCATTCGATCATCTCCAGCTGCAGCATCATTTTTAGTTGCATTATTATAGTCTCAATTTCAGTAGGAGTAGATGGCTAAAGCCTAACAGATTCAGACGAACTATGCACTTGCAGGCAGTTATCAGTGCACGCATTTTGCCCAGCATACTCACCAATATTTAAAAATTGACGAATTATTTCATCTGCCAATTCCTGCCCATTCGCATGCTCGTTTTCTTTCATTATTTCTTGCAGTGCGTCAGAAGTCTGATTTATACTCATAAAGTGGTTAATCATGTCCCACATTTTTTCTGGTCTCCATTTATCTGGATAAACGTTTTCTGATAAAATTCAGACTTTGCTTTCTTGAGGTCCGAGTTCAGTCTATTCCTGATCGTCTTGTAGGCGACAAGTAAAGCGGGATCAGGATGCTGAAAGTATGATACATTTTATCCCTTTCTTTTATTCTTTTGTATAGATGATTGGTTATCCATGGTTTTCTTCTTTTTCCATTTTTAGTCTTAATTTCTCGCAAAGAGAAAGCTGCATTATAACAGGAAAGAAACTGATTAAGAAACGTTTGATTAGCCTATTTTGGAGTTGGTGTCTTTGAGTACATGTTCCTAGTTTGCTTGCTCTAAAAGGCAGCGAAAGTTTTCCAACATCCGTTCATTCATTGTACGAGCCTGTAATGAACCATGTTTCGTTTTACCGTGAATTTTCGTGGCAATAGAGGCTAGGCAGAAGATTGGCATATGATCACTGATATTGCTTGTCATCGAACCAGCAGTAGCATTTCTGATTTCAATGTTTTGACGCAGACATCAATACTCGTGGCAGTATCAGCAGTAATCCTTTTTGGTAGGGTTATTTTTTACACGCATGCTCATGAACAATGTCTTCAAATTCTTTTGCAAACGGTCCCTCAGATACAGAATGAATACCTCGTGTATAGGTTCAGCCTTTGAATGGTCTGACCAATTTCCCTTCAATATATTTAGGATGCTATACAAAGTAACGCGCGGTTGCTGTAGTCTACACTTGCATTTAACTATCCGTCCCAAACATTGTATCAATGAACACCATTGAACAAGTTAGCAAAGTAGACTGCAACAGAATGCCTCTCGCGATCTTCCAGAAAAATAGAAACGTAGGCATATGCCAACTGAAGGGATCTGAACCCAGTGTCCGCCGATATCTTCACCTTGTTAGTTAACTTCTACACGACGCGCGACAAGAAGTAGTGAGTAACACATGAACAACTAGAGGAATAGAACTGACCTGTATTCTAAAATATACAATAAGTATAACAATTAAAGTCCTCTGTTTAACATGATCAAGTAAGATTAGCTTAGTAGAGAAAAGGGGGTATAAAGGAATGCGGTGCTTACCAAAGCCCCTAACACTAGGAAATATATTGCCACGCACCTGACAGACATTGAGCTCAGTAAGGAGAAAAGGGTGGAAACATCATAAGATGGGGAAAAGTTTACGCAAGGAAAAAAGTTCCACTTCATCGCGCCGACGCGTTTAGCTCAGTTTGAGCTCTACGAATACATAATTATCGTAAATATGTATTCAATCTGTGGGGTTTTTCGCACACACCATCTCAACTTAGCTGACGCAGAAAACTCGCCAGACTGCCGCCTTTGCCAGGAACAAATTCTCAGGAATTAGGCGCTTGGAAGCTGGGAGCTGCAATGCCCACTTGGCAGCTATACCGGAAGCCACGGACCTTTTCACTAGGCTGAAGAAAAGATAGATTAGTGCCTCGAGGTTACCAGCGAGTGAGCAAACGTCAAACGCAAATATTTCGACGTCACTGCACTATTGTATGCACGCTAATCAGCAAAGAGAGATTGGGAAGTTTTTTCTTGCCGTCGTTCCATATTGACATGGGTAAATAACTAATAATCGTTCTACCCCCTTTTTCAGGAATAAGATTTCATAAGATCATAAGTATATTGTATAAACTGGAGGTTATTGTGGAAGTGGTGAACAGATGAAGAAGCTAGAGGGCTACGCTTATCAACAGTTGCTCATTCGGCAGGATACTTTGGCCCAAAGGCTATGCTTTTCTTCTGTTTCGATGTTTCGCTTTTTCAGGAACGCTACATTTTCCTAGTGCACAGCCGAAGCCCTCCAGTCGAAGTAGTTAGTCATTCCCCCGGGAGGTACACCGTTTCACTCGTGAGACATGGGCGACTTCGGTGCTCGGCTTAGTGGCGACGACTTGCTGTCCTGCTCTCTCTTCTGTAGTTCAGATCGGTACTCGGTCAATGACATAAGGTCCAAGGTAATGCACCAAAATTTTCTACGCTAAATCACGCTTCCGTAGCGGCCGCCAAAGCAAGATTAAGTATCGAGTGGCGTAAGACACCAGACGATGTCGGCGGTAAAGCCGGTCTTTGGTACCCCTTGCGAAAGAGTGAGATGGCGACCTTTGGCCTGACAAATGGTTTTGGGAATGTACCGTTCATCGTGAACGGAATAGAGAAGAATGGTGTCTCGAGAATACGGAGAAGCACGAAGACAGAGCAGAAAAAACGGATTGTAGCCGGTCGTCTTATATGTTGCAGTGTTGAAGGCGAACATATATTCCAGTTTTTAATGTTATAATGCGATCTACACAGATAGAATGATGACGAGTGAGCAGTTTTTGCGTTCCTTAACAATTTGGTTTAAATGTGATATGAGGTGCAGTGCCGAAACTGCGACGAATACAAACATAGCAGCTCTTCCACAGCGCCTGCCGTAAACTAGCGACGCTGGTCAATGTTGATCACTCGCGGAAATCCATGACACAGAATGACAGAGCACATGTGGTGAGTGGTGGCTGAAGAAAGAGTGGTCGTCTTGCAGTAACGGGCTAGACAGTCTGCACAAACTGAGACCCACAAATGTCTTTGGAAGACCGGGAAATTACCCATAAGGTCTATTCTGACTTTAATGCATGTACATTGAGGTAGAGTAACAATATAAATGATGCCGTTGTTCTGGATACCAGTCCATAAGTTCAATCTAACCTTGAAGACCTCGTTTACAGAATACGGGTCCGCGCAGTCATATTCTCGCCCGACGAATGAAAATCCAGTATTTTAAGAACACCGGCTTATTCAGAAAAATCAAACATTATGCAATAAAAACAAACAACATAGGGCGCTACTCCCCTGGCATCATGCTGTTTAGGCGCGCGACAATAGAACAGCAAGAATAAAGCAAACGAGGGTCAGGGTATTAACGCGGGAACACAAAACACACAGCGGTAGGAATATGGCGACCGATAACGCGAAAACGTAAAATGAGGTACGAATTTGTAATTGTGTCGAAGTGAAAAAAAAAGCAACTCAACGAATACTATTCATGGAAGCTTAAGCAAAAATTCTCTTTAGTAGCCTGAAGCATTCGATAGACAACATAATTTGGCATCCTGAAAAGCTGAGCTCAATTCGCACTTTTAGTTATAAAGTCGACACCTGAGTACAGCATCGTCCTGCTGTAGATGTCTATGAACGATAATGCTCACAAAAAACCACATTCTTAGCTATTCCCATCGTCTGTAAGCAATCAGCTCTTGTATTCTCATTCCTTCGTCACAACTATTTTTAACTATGCAATACCCTAGATGATACCAAGGTCTGTCGTTTTTAGGTAGCTTTGGTAGGCAAATGCTAACAAAAATTGCCTAACAATGCTTTACAGCTTTGACCAAAATAATAAGGTGTGTGGAATGGAAATTAACTAATTAAGGAAACCTATAGAAACGTGAAATGTTGAACACAAGCATCTGAACAGGAGGTATCGCTTTCGCGCTATTTCTTTCATGACATTTTGCACCGAATCGAAGTTTACAATTGGGCTTGAAAAAATAGAGTACATCAAAGACACCATGCAGAAAGGATAAGATTAATAGAGTATCTGAGCACTAGCTAGTTGCCGAAATAAGAAGTTTCAGCCCAAGGCTGCATCTTTTCACTTAAAAAAAAAAAAAAAAAAACACGGTGAGAATGTGGCACAAATTTGCAAACAAGCTAGCGCAGCTTCGCTGCAGACATTCGCGACGGCTCCGAAATTATGCGCGAAAACAAAATGCGCCAAGCACGCCAAGCTACCGTGACCGTAAGTACATGGTGAGACGTGCACGGCGCTACATTGTGGATGTAATAACACTATGCTAAATAGTTAACGCACAGATGTCCGAAGAACGCAGCGTTGGTCATGTCCTCGGTTGCAAAAAGGTGGATGTCTAAAGGTTCCTTATCACTAAGAATCGGAAAGGGCAGCGGATGTCATCAATCATAATAGCACATCAAGTGCTTCAACATTGCCCGGAGCTCGGAAGATTATCTGGTGACGCCAGTGTAGCTAGAATAAATTTAATCCTAATATCATACGTCAAATCATTATTCATGAACTTTTCCGGCATCTAGTCCTCGTGCACTTCAACTAAACCTCTTGACAGTACCCCAACGAGCCGCTCGCGTCGATGGATTTTGCCCCTTGCAGTGAGCCTCGCCAAAACAAACACACAGCTCGGATGTGTGCCGATTACCAGCAATAAATCCT